>NC_133802.1:29895640-30098140 GCF_043250625.1 Sebastes fasciatus | reverse complement strand
ACACACACACACAGACACACACACACACACAAAGACACAGACACAGACACACACACACACACACACAAACACACACTACACTCAGTACTACATTCAATACTACACTCAGTACTACACTCAGTACTACACTCAGTACTACACTCAGAACTACACTCAGAACTACACTCAGTACTACACTCAGTACTACACACAGTATTACACACAGTACTACACTCAGTACTACACTCAGAACTACACGCAGTACTACACTTAGTACTACACACAGTATTACACACAGTACTACACTCAGTACTACACTCAGAACTACACTCAGTACTACACTCAGTACTACACACAGTATTACACACAGTACTACACTCAGTACTACACACAGTATTACACACAGTACTACACTCAGTACTACACTCAGAACTACACGCAGTACTACACTCAGTACTACACACAGTATTACACACAGTACTACACTCAGTACTACACTCAGAACTACACTCAGTACTACACTCAGTACTACACAGTACTACACTCAGTACTACACTCAGAACTACACGCAGTACTACACTCAGTACTACACTCAGTACTACACACAGTATTACACACAGTACTACACTCAGTACTACACTCAGAACTACACTCAGTACTACACTCAGTACTAAACACAGTATTACACACAGTACTACACTCAGTACTACACTCAGAACTACACTCAGTACTACACACAGTATTACACACAGTACTACACTCAGTACTACACACAGTATTACACACAGTACTACACTCAGTACTACACGCAGTACTACACTCAGTACTACACTCAGTACTACACGCAGTACTACACTCAGAACTACACTCAGTACTACACACAGTATTACACACAGTACTACACTCAGTACTACACACAGTATTACACACAGTACTACACTCAGTACTACACACAGTATTACACACAGTACTACACTCAGTACTACACACAGTATTACACACAGTACTACACTCAGTACTACACTCAGTACTACACTCAGTACTACACACAGTATTACACACAGTACTACACTCAGTACTACACACAGTATTACACACAGTACTACACTCAGTACTACACTCAGAACTACACTCAGTACTACACTCAGTACTACACACAGTATTACACACAGTACTACACTCAGTACTACACTCAGTACTACACTCAGAACTACACTCAGAACTACACTCAGTACTACACTCAGTACTACACTCAGTACTACACTCAGAACTACACTCAGAACTACACTCAGTACTACACTCAGTACTACACTCAGAACTACACTCAGAACTACCAGCTTTTTGTTTTTCTTATTTTTCCCTTCTTTGTCTTTTTTTTCTTTTTTTTCTGCTTCAGGATTATTTTGTCGTTGGTTCTGCTTTATTATTATTCACAAACACACACACGCACACGCACACGCACACAGAGTCATCCTCCAGGTGGTAACTTCCATAATTGCTTCTTGCCTCCATGACATGATGTTAATAGCATCAGCTCATCTGATAAATGAAGATGTTCATAAACGTGCAGCCTTGTCGGTTGTTTATGTGCCGAATTAAATGATTTCAGTAACTCGGGAAAAGTGATGATTAATGTTTGAGTAATGTTCCACTATAGAGGAGAGTTTTATGATTGTTTCCCTGATGTTTTGTCGTGAGTTGAAAGTGAACCTATTGGTCTGAAATGAAGTAAATTGAACGTAAATACTGTGCCAAATGACAGTATGATTATTGATGTTTCTGTTTAGGAGTTAAGATATGTTCCAGCACAAAAGCAAGTTTGCTGATGCAGAAATTTTTTTTAAATTTCAAGATTTTTAAATGTAGTTTGGTGTATGGCACTAATGCCAAAATAAAAAGTGACTCCTGATAATTCTGTAAAGGGACTATTGGTCATGTTCTTGCAGTTATATGCTTTCTAATCAGGAATAAATCACTATTTATCCAACTTTTTAAATGGAGTTTGGTGTGTGATTGAACCTCGTGATAATGTGGTGTGACTGAAAGTGGCTCTGACTGTTGTTTCATCCTCTCCATAGCAGTCGCTGCAGGAACCAGCAACGCTGCCGCCACCGGCAAGAAGCACCGGCGGCGAGGCAAAAAACACCGTCGAGTCCGAACAGACGAGAACCGGTGAGAAACCAGCAGAGACGTCAGACCAGATACATGGATGACCCCCATACACACACTGCTGACCGCCCTACATACACACTCATAGTCTAAATATAGCTCTGTGTGTGGTCATGATTCAGTCTCTGCTTCTATTATTGGAGCTGAGTCTCTCGGAGGCCGAGCACCAAACCTGTTATCACAGAGACTAGAAGAAAGGGGAAACTGCTAGCCTAGCTTAGAACAGAGACTAGCTGGCTAACGCCTGCTCTCCTCCCAGCGAGTAGTGTTCTAGCAGCGAGGAGTGAGGCAGAGGTACCGTGACCCAGCGCTGTCCGCTGTTGGGCTCATTTTCTGTAGCATGGTGGAATTAGCAGTGTAGCTAGCTAACTAGCCAGTCGCTAAATGAGTAAAATTTAACAACTTAATGCTTCATCCACACACTCTTGTCACAGCGTAGGACAGCACAGTGCTATCGCCAGATGGTTTCTGCCATCAATTTCTGTGTTGCATGGCGTTTGTGCCTGCTGCCGCCACGGTCCAAGGCTGCGATGACAAGCAGGTGCAACGGTGAATGTAATGAAGGCATTCTGGTGAAAGCCAGGCGGGTACCGCCACAAGTTCAGCACAGTGAACTCTGCGTGGCAGAGCAAAATCTCTTCATACCCCAACGCTGTGATCCAAACTGCTTCCCCCTTGCTGCCTTCCCCTCACTCAAGTGACTGGAGGCGGTGAGTTACGGCGGTGTGAATCAGTCACATGGCTGATACCTGATTGATATACTGATCAATCATTGGATCAAGTCTTATTCATGGCTTCACAACACATTATACAACACAGTGTTTCAATGATCAGGCCATTAAAGATCATCACACTGAAGACTGAATCAAGAGAGCGACACAAACAGGAAGTCACACAGAGAAAGTGATCATCTAGGAATGAAACTCAACCCCACACAGACACACACACACACACACACACTCTCGCTCTCTCCAGTCTATTTCAGTGCAGCTCAGACAGACCTCAACAATGTCCATGACTCAGAGATGTCATGGAGAGTGTGTGTGTGTGTTTGACACATGATCCGTGTTGTCTGTTTCATGCAGTATCATGTTGGACTATATGTACATGCACTTAGAGACCAATGTTATGTGTCCGAAACAAGGTTGTTTTGATTAAAATGTTAAATGTTAGAAAGAGCCGTCGTTTGTGTTTTAACAACTTATGAGTTATTGATCCGGGAAGATTGAATCTGTGAATATCTTTCCAACTTTACCGAACTATCCGAGTGAGCAAAAGCTCCTGCTGACACTGTTCAGATGCTTTGTTGGGCCGATATCCAATGGGAAGCCTTGATGAGCAACATCATGCACAACAACTCTGACTAGTCATAATGACGTTTGAGATATCTGTAACTGTTATTTAGGATAGTCAGAACTGAATTACAGATATCTCTATTAAATATAAACCAGACGCTGTTATACAATCTGACAAGCACTTGTTTGAGGTCCTTCCTTTGGTGTACTACCTTATTTTCCTCTGTTTTAGGCCTGATGACCTCTGTGATCTTCAGAGTCAAAATGCCAACAGCAGCCTTGCTCCAGCACCGCAGCAGAGTTACCCCCAAACCACCCGGCTGCCCCCCCAAAATACTCCAGAAACAACATCATCACCACCAAATACGCCAACATGTACTGAAGATTTCCACGAATCCACTTCAACACCCCAACAAAACCACCCACACACCAGCACGTTACCCGCGGAAACCACCCCGTTGCCCCCCAGGAGTGTCTCTCGAACCCACTCACCACCCCCCCAGAACACCCTCCAGACCCCACCACCCAGTCTAGATACAGTAGATGCCCCTGTAGAACACCTGGCACCTCCTGACAGTACCTTCCAAACCACCCCGCTGCCCCATCTAAACACCCACCTGACGGCACCATTGACACCTCAGATTTTCAGCCAATCACCTTCTGCGACATCTCAAAATCCCGCCCACAGTCCCAGCCAATCACCACCAACCGTTAACCGAAATATTACCCAGAATTCCTTCAGATCACCTCATAGAACTCTTCGAAATGCCAGTTTGCCTGAAGGCCAAACAGATCCCTCCAAATCACCTCCAACCATATCAAACAATATTACCCACAATGCCTCTGAATCACTGTCAGTTTCTGCCCAGCATCCTGCCAAAGCTCCTCCCACCCCTCCGTTAAGCCCCTCCCACCCCGACCCCTTCCTGCTGACCTCAGTGACCTTCACCTCCAGTGTCTCGTCCCATCTCTACTCCCCCGTCTGCTCGTCTGCCTCCGTCCTCCGCTCCCTCGACTCTCTGAGCCCCCACATTGGTCTGCCTCCTGTGATGATGTCATCAGCCACCCCACAAATGGCCACACCCCCATTGACTCTGAGCCCACCCCCTCCTGCGTTGACCCCGCCCCCTGTACAGCTGCTGGGCTCTGACGATGAAGAGCAGGAAGACCCTTCAGATTATTGCAACGGTGAGTTTATTTTTCAGATTCATGCAGGTTGATTGACATTTACAATCATTAATAATCTTATTTTCTGATACAGTGAGCTGGAATATGTGAATAATACAAGAGTCAATACTAGAGATGGGAATTGATACGATTTTATCGATCAGAATCTTTATCAATTCCCTTATTGAATCCTGACAGGAGCTCAAACAGAGCGTTTCAGACAGAGGGTGAAAAGAGGTGCTGCAGCACAGCCACTTTAAAGCATGTAAATGCATTAATGCGCTAAAGAAATTAGTGGCGTTAAAACGAAAAAAACAACGTAAAACGAAACGAAACGGCTGTTTTAACGAAAATCGTAAACCACCAGGAACAGTCCTCTCCCACTCATATTGACCTGCTTATTTTTGTATGTGTATCTGAGTTTGATTAGAACTGACTAAATGTTGTCTTGTGAAAGCCCCCCAAGAAGGCCCGATACTCTGACAGCTTCTGTTCGGTCCATAAGTAAAGATTCTCCACCCCTGGTCCACCTACCGGTACCTGGGTATGTCTACAGTGATGTCTACAGAGTCATCCTGTCTGTGCTTCTGTTCTTTTTGTGTTTTCAGGTGGTTACTACCCGGTGAATATCGGTGATCTGTTTAACGGGCGGTACCATGTGGTCAGAAAACTGGGCTGGGGACATTTTTCTACAGTCTGGCTCTGCTGGGACCTGCAGTACGACACACAATACACACACATCTGGTTTTAAAAACACTTTTATGACAGATTTTTAGATTTTTCACTGACTATTACCTGTATCTGTGTTTAGGAGGAAGCGTTTTGTGGCGTTGAAAGTGGTAAAGAGCGCTCCACATTACACCGAGACAGCTCTGGACGAGATCAAACTGCTCAGATGTGTGAGTCTCATGCACACACACAGGTTAAATCTGCAGCAGAGACCCCCAATCTCTGTGCATTGGAAATTGAAATTCTTCAATCCCACAACAACATACTGGTTTTGAATTAAAGCAGGGCTTCGGTACACAGGTAACCAGTCTGTTTGTATACAGGTGAGAGACAGTGACCCCTCTGACCCCTACAGAGAGACCATCGTCCAGCTGATCGATGACTTCAAGATCTCTGGAGTCAACGGAGTCCGTATCCTTCATCATCACCTGTTTGTATACCTGTCTTCCTGTCTCTCTTTGTCAGTCAGTCAGTCAGTCAGTCAGTCAGTAAGTAGTTTCCTCAGCCTTCTTCAGATGTCTGTATGGTTCTGGAGGTTTTGGGTCATCAGCTGTTGAAATGGATCATTAAGTCAAACTACATGGGACTTCCTCTGGTCTGCGTCAAGACCATCATCAGACAGGTAACACACAAAAATACTGATAAACTCACTTTGTACACACAGTGACCTGGAACATGACCTCAGTGACTCGGGAAGTGACCTCAGTGACTCTGACGTAACTACAGTGACTCGGGATGTGACCTCAGTGACTCGGGATGTGACCTCAGTGACTCTGACGTGACCTCAGTGACTCTGACGTGACCTCAGTGACTCTGACGTAACTACAGTGACTCGGGATGTGACCTCAGTGACTCGGGATGTGACCTCAGTGACTCGGGATGTGACCTCAGTGACTCTGACGTGACCTCAGGGACTCTGACGTGACCTCAGTGACTCTGACGTGACCTCAGTGACCCGGACATGTTTACCTTGGCACTGACTCGGTTATGTTGACCTTTTCGGTGACTCGGCTGTGTGTTTGCAGGTGCTGCAGGGTCTGGACTACCTCCACACTAAGTGTAAGATCATCCACACTGACATCAAACCAGAGAACATCTTATTGGACGTCGACGAGGTTTACATAAGGAGATTGGCAGCTGAGGCAACCGTCTGGCAGAGAGCTGGAGCCCCGCCCCCTTCCGGGTCATCAGGTGAGGAGCAGCCATGTGATTGGCCAGAACATCAACACAGAAAACAATGAATACTGGTTTTAAGTGTTCGTACACAAAATGTCCCCCATCCATCAGAGACGTGTGACGAGTCCGAGTCGGCACAGCGAGGAAATGGGAGTCCAGATTTTATTCGTCCAACATTGATACATATATTGATTCATAACGCAGCCATCAGTTAAAATATGCTTCTCTTTGTTCTTTAATACTTCTGACTGGAGTCAGATAGCAGTGTTACTGGGAGCTGTGGTTTCCACTCTGCTCAGACAGACAGACAGACACCTTTCTGCCTGCCTGTCTGTCTGTCTGTCTATCTGTCTGCTTTCTAAGGTGTCTCCTTTTCCTCTTCTCTCTTTCTACACAGTTCTAACCTGTCTGTCTGTCTGTCTGTCTGTCTGTCTTTCTGACTGTTTCCACTCATCCATCTTTATTTCCTCTGTTTCTGATATTATCTTCCTGTCTCTCTCTCTCTCCCTGTCTGTCTGCTTCTACGTGTCTCTCTCTAGTTAGCATGGCTCCCAGGGATCCACAGGTAAGTGTCCAGGTGTGATGCCTGCTGTGTTCTCATTGGTTACTGCCATTTCAGATGGGAGAACTTGTTTCAGGTGTCTTTCACCTGCAGTAAAAAAGCTGTGAGCTGATTGGAATTAGACCTAATAGAACAATCCAGCTGGTTGTCGCTGGTAAATTGATCCCAGTATGACACACACACTATATTTTGTGACAGTGACATCACTATATCCTGTGACAGTGACATCACTGGTTTTATCCGAGGACGACACTCGCACTATATCCTGTGACATTGACATCACTATATCCTGTGACATTGACATCACTATATCCTGTGACATTGACATCACTATATCCTGTGACAGTGACATCACTGGTTTGATCCCAGTACGACACTCGCACTATATCCTGTGATGCTAACGAAGTTTGTTGCATGTCATAATTTATCAGCTGCTGCTTTCAGACAAAACAAACCTCTGAGCAGGAAGTGTGTGTGTTCAGTAGTGTTTAGTGTCGATAACACAGTGTGTGTGTTTAAATGTGTGTGTAGGACGGTAAGCTGACGAAGAACAAGAAGAAAAAGATGAAGAGGAAAGCGAAGCGTCAAGATAGACTGTTGGAGGAGAGACTGGTTGATATACAGGTACTGTATTTCTACTGCAGTACTACTGTAATACTATACTTTAACAGGGGCGCTGCTGACGTTGGGGCGTGATGATGTCGCCCGAAAGAGAGGTGGTGTTGACGGAGCGGTGGGCACGACAGGCTGACAGCAGTGGCAGAGCAGCCAATCAGAATAAAACAGGAAGTGACTAAATGCTCCCTTCAAAACTAATGTATCCGTTTGTTCCTGTGTGTGTTCAGAGGATGGAGGATGAGGACGGTGTGTCATTACAACCTGACGACACTGACACTAACTGTGAGTAGTACACACTGATATGTATCCTCTATGTACCAGTACAGCAGTATTAAAGTACATGTAGTGTGATAGAATAGTTGTGTGTGTGTCACTAACATATAAACGTGGACTACTTTGCTCTCAGGCTCTCTGGTCGTCAACTGCAACACTTCCTGCTCCGCAGCCAACAGCAAAGCGAGCTCAGAGTCCACCTGCTCCTGGCTGGAGGACAGGTGTAATGGCCACGACCCCGGACGGTTCTCCAGCCCCGCCTCCGGCCTATCGGGCTTCTCCAGCTCTGTGATATCAGCGACATCTGAGTCAGCACTTTCTACTCAGTCAGGATACTCGAGCGGACGAGACTGTGAGAAAATACTATACATATATACATACTACAGTATATACAGTACACAGTATATACACACACACAGATATACTACAGTATGTACAGTACACACAGTATATAATATATATAAAATCAATAATATTTGATGTATTTTTTGTGTTTTTCAGTGTTCAGTGCGTCGGACTTCGTCCTCAGTCCTCTGGATCCTCAGAACGCCCACAGACTGAGAGTGAAGATCGCTGATCTGGGAAATGCATGCTGGGTGGTGAGACACCTTCATCATCTCCTCCTCTTCCTCTCTGTAGTACAGCCACTCTCTCTGTAGTGTCAGTATGAGCCAATCAGACAGCTCCTCTCTCTGTAGTGTCAGTATGAACCAATCAGACAGCTCTTCTCTCTGTCTCTCTCTTGTCCAGCACAAACACTTCACAGAGGACATTCAGACCAGACAGTACAGAGCTCTGGAGGTTCTGATTGGAGCAGAGTACGGACCACCTGCTGACATCTGGAGCACTGCCTGCATGGTACGCACACACACACACACACAAACACATTAGTGTATCATCTATGTATCGTGTATTGATGTATTGATTGATGTTTCAGGCGTTTGAGTTGGCGACGGGAGACTACATGTTTGAACCTCATTCAGGAGAAGATTACACCAGAGACGAAGGTACTACACATTATAATACACAGCATACTACACAGACATTACCGTAGTCTACTACTGCAGGACTACACTACAGTATTTCACTCAGCATGAAGGTGTGACTCATAACAAACAATACTGCTGTGTACTAGAGTACTTCAGTGTGTTTTTACTCTTTTTGTTCAGATCACATCGCTCACGTCATCGAGCTGCTCGGACCGATTCCTCTGCCCTTTGGTTTGTCTGGCAGGTACTCCAGAGAGTACTTCAACAGGCGAGGTGAGACCGTCTGTCCCTATGTCTGTCTGTCTGTCTGTCTCTCTGTGTCATTTCAAATGTTTCTTTATAGCTCAAATCAAACAATCTGATTGGTTCATTGCCGTGATATAATACCCACATATGCTAGACTAATGTGTTGTCATGGTTGCTTAGTGACTTGGAAGGTTAACTTCTATGGAGGAGTGGATTCAATCCTGTCTGCTCCTGTCTCACCTGTCTTATCTGTCTCAGGTGAGCTGCGTCACATCTCCAGCCTGAAGCCGTGGGGTCTGTTCGAGGTGCTGTTGGAGAAGTACGAGTGGCCGCTGGATCAGGCGGCTCAGTTCAGTGACTTCCTGTTGACCATGTTGGAGCTGCAGCCCGAAAGCAGAGCGACTGCAGCGCAGTGTCTGCAGCACGCATGGCTGCACACATAGACACACACTTGATGTACACGCACATAAACACACACACCTACACAGAAACACACAGTGATGTACACACGTTGTGTTGAGGAGTGTTAAATATCTCTGTCAGTGCTGATTTCATGTGAGGAGGGAAGTTATCACCTCGACTGACAGCTGTGATTGATTGATGGATCGATCGTTGGTATCACTTTCAGAGCGATTTGATGGAAACACTGACAGCCAATCAAATTCCATCTGAATTTACAGGGCGTCACATTCAACACGTCACGTTCAACACGTCATGATGACATTTAGCAATAAACAGCTGAAGAAGCTGAATCAGGTGTTTTATAAACGCTGTATCTGCCGTTTCTGACTATGTCTTCTACGTTACGCTAATTGATGATCACTCGGTCTTGGCTTACTAAACTCTTACATAACGTAATATTACACCGTGTCCTAACTGGATGCGAGCGTCAGACAATCGCACCGCATCGTGCCGCAATGTAATCAAGCTGATTCTGTCGCTGCCGCTCGCTCGCGTCACATCCAGTTAGGACACGGTGTTAAGCTGCAGATCCAGGGTTTCCGTAAGTCTGTTGCAAGCTTTGGGGAATTCTGTATGTTTGAACTAAAATGTTTTTTGCAGGTAGCAGTTCCTTTAATGAGTAAGTGGTGTGTAGGTTGTGTGCTTAATGAGAGAGAGCGTGTGTGTGATGGTGAGTATGAAGTCATCAGTAACGTTATAACTGAAGGTAGCAGAGCAGTGTGTGAACAGTTTATTTAACAGTGAATAAATGCTACAACTCTTCAGACTCAAGCCAAGCTCCACCTGCTGGTTAAAGTGAAGGTGAAGGGTAAGCACTGAAGTTAGCCACAACTTCAGCCCAGGCTCACTTTGTCGGTTGCAGTTTGTAAACAAACGGTACGACACCGAGGGGCGTCCAGCCGTCTACTCCTCCTGAAGTAGTCTGCCAGCGGAGTAGGGGTCGGCTAATCTGGTCCCGTTGGTTAATGTTAACTTTCTCAACTAACACTCGTGATCCTGGAGAGTGAGTGACAGAACATATTGAGAGAAACTAGTATTTTCTTCAGCCATTGTTAAAAAAAACAAGCCAACAATACTTGCTAGCCAGCGATAAAGCTGAAGTAGGGTGAAGTAGGCGAATTTGGAGCAAATATGATTAAAAAAAGTTATTTTTATAAAACGGTCGCTATATCCTGACAGTAGTACATGAAACAGGTAACCTGAAAAAAAACATGTGCCTTTGAGTCCTCCGGTGCTCCTAATGTTATCTGCAAGATTTCACAGACCGGAGGAAAACAAGCAGTCAGAGCTGATCTGGGATCTGCTGTCCAGCAACCGTCTCTGAGCAGCTGTCAATCACTCCGGAACTCCGACCAAACGGTCAGCAGGAGAGGAGAGGTTGCGCTGATCAAATATGAATCAATATTCTGTTAGAATCAGAGTCATCTTGTAGTGCACGGTTTAACTGTAAAATGAGAAAGTTTGTGACCCGGCAGCCATGTTGAGATCTCATCAGGGAATACCAAGCACCGCTCACCAGCCGGAGCACAGCCAATAGGAACGCTCTCTCTCTCTGAAATGACCTGTGATTGGTCAAAGTCTTCCGTCACGGGCTAGATTTTTTTAAAGCCTGAAAACAGCCATGAGGAGGTGCAGAAGTCTAGTTTTCTCTCAGAGCACTTTAATTGCAATATGCTGAAAGGTTATTATGGAATTTTACCCAATGATGCCAAAAACATTCTGCCTACTGAAGCTTTAACTAACATGTTCAGAGAATGATTCTGCCTCTACTTAACGCTCCGCCCACAAAATACCTCGATTGTTCTCTAGGAAGATGTTGCATATTATACCTTTAAGGTGGACTGACCTTTAAGGTGGACTGACCTTTGAGCTGTAAGGTTTGAGTTCATTTCTGAAACTTCAGTCGAGGTTTAATTTCCCTGCGTCAGAAATCACCTCCAGCTTCTTTAACTCTTCTGACATTTTCTGAAAGTTTGTGTTTCTGTTGTCAACTCTGATGATTTCTAATGATTTCTGATGATTTCTGCTCTTTAAACTCTTTTTCTTTCTTTATTCTTGTTTCTGTGATTTCACTGGTTTTTACCGTTTTTCTGATTCTGTCTCAGAGTTTTTTCTTCTGTCAGTTTCTGAGTTTTGACTTTTGCTGAGTTTCTATTTAACAGACTTGTGTTTCTCAAAACCTTATTGATTACCGAGTATTGATCAGAGACCTCTAAGACTCCTGAAACCTCCCCGATGATGTTTAGACGAGCACACTGTAGCTTCCTGTCTCACTGACTCTGATGACGTTATTGATCTTATTGACAATATTCATCTCTGTAGCGAGTCGTCCTCAGATGACCTCTGACCTGTTCACCTGCTCTCACCTCTTTCTATGTTCATATAATAAATAGTGCCTTGAAATGACCCCTGACCCCGCCCTCCTCTTCCCTGTCAGTGACATCACCAGACAGTTTTTTTTACATGTGTCCGTTTGTGTGGACTGTGACTACTTCTGTGAAAATAAAGATGGATTAAAGCTCGTCTGACAAGTTTCCTTTGACCTCTGACCTTTGACCTGTGCTGCTCCTCACTCAGCAGGAGAGGAGAGGCGGCCTGCTGCCGCTGGCCATGAATGAACACTTGACTGTCATTTTAAAGGGTTAATATTAATAAATAATATTAATATTAAAGGGACTGTTTGTAACTTTTTACATGTATAAATCTACCGGGTCGGTGTCCAATACGCGCTCCCATATGCGCGCTCGCGTGTGGCTACGCTGTTCAGACCGCTCCTCTGCTTGCCTTCACTCACACAACGCGCACGTTCTAGCTCCACCTCTCGTTCAAGCGCGCACACTCCACACTGCAGAAGAGTTAGTTTAGCTCTGAGAATATCTAGTAAATGTACAGTGGATGTTTGTGCAGAAATAACTGCTGCAGCTCCTCCAGACCAACAGAGGTGTCCCGTGTCTTGTGAAGTGACGGGGCACCGCAGAGAGAAACGTTATCGTTATTGAGACGATAACGTTTCTCTTCCTGCTTCAGCGCCGCTGCTTCAGCCCCAGAGGCTGAAGCAGCGAAGCTGAAGCAGGAAAAGCCAACACTAGGATCAGCAGTGATTCATGGAGAGACCTTCGTCTGGTCAGCTAACATTACTGCCAAGCAGGTGAAATATAGAGTGATATTGTGGTTTTAGCTGACGTGTGTCGCCTCACTGTTTTGAGCGATGCTCGTTCATGTCTATGTAGAGCGAGCACAAGCGCGAGCAACAGGACGCTGACTTTTGTTGACTTAACGGCCACAGGTGTCGCTGTTAACAAGCATTTCTGATTCTTACAAACAGTTCCTTTAATACATACTTTAATGCTATTGATCTATTGATATGCTGTTTATTACATGTTCATATTAGCTGCTTTCCAGGCATTCTGTCATCTGTTTGTTTATAGTTGTGTTATAATTATGCAAATAATGTTTATAATATTTGATAAGTTTTAAGGTAAACATTGGGGTAATTTGGCAGTAATTAAAAAGAAATTTCAAATAGGTTACGTGCTAATTATCTAATCTAATTACTAATTGAAAGTTGCTATCACACCTGTCTGACAGTCATGACTCTCAGTCACCAGTAGAGGTCACTGTCAGCTAAATATACACTGATGAGCTCCAGAGAGGTGAGACTGAACACAGACAGTTTAATTAAACAGACAGACAGACAGACAGACAGACAGACAGGTCCTCAGTCCTCCTCTGACTGGAGCAACAGCAGAAGGAGGAGGAAGAGGAGGTAAACCACAGTCTGACGGACTCACCGGGACTCACCGGGACCAGCAGGGAGTTTACCGGAGCGGACCGGAGCTGAGAGGAGTTGAGCGGGTTCTGGACTGAGATCAGACCGGGAGGAGGAGACGGGACTCCGCTCCGGTGAGTTCTGCTCTGATCCAAAACCAGGTGATTAGAATAAATACAATTAACCCAGAAATAAACCAGTTAAGCTGCTGTTTGAATCCAGTGACATTAAATTAGACTCACTGGTCCAAATCAAATTGTTGAAATTATTAGATGAATTACATATTGAATAATTACATTTTAAACATTATTCAAACTAATAAATAAAAACATAAATCACCAACTGTTTTTAGATTTATTAATATTTTAATAATTTATGGGTACAGCCTCCCTCCATCCTCTGCTGTGTATCCAGTGTGCCAAATATCACAGTAAACTGAAACAATTTAAAGATATTTTTTTTTCATTATATTAAGATGTTTAATAGATCAAATAATTAATTTATCAGTCGAGAAAATAATCTGCAGGTTAATCAATAATGAAAATAATTTGATAGCTGCAGACTGAAACCAGTGACATCAAATTAGACTCACTGGTCAAAATCTAATTGTTGACATTATTAGATAAATTACATATTTAATAAATACATTTTAAACATTATTCAAACTGAGTTTATTGATTAGAGTAAATAGAGAAAAATAGAGATATTTATCACCAACTATTTTTAGATTTATTATTATTTTTTTTAATAATATATGGGTATAGCCTCCCTCCATCCTCTGCTGTGTATCCAGTGTGTCAAATATCACAGTAAACTGAAAACATTCAAAGATTTTTTTTTTCAAATAATTCATTCATCAATCGAGAAAATAATCTGCAGATTAATCAATAATGGAAATAATTAATAGCTGCAGACTGTGAAGTCCTATTTGATTTATTACATCAGTGTGAGACTTTGCCTCATGTATTTTCATGGACATTTTCTCTTCATATTGTGTAATCTCTGTGAAGAGACGTTTCTCTCTTCATGTTTCTTCATGTAGTACAGATTATTGTTTCAGGGGTTTCTTCTAATTTTAGATATCAAATAAAAATCGCAACAGCTGCTCCAAAATTTAGGACTTTTCAATAATCACTCATTGATTATTCTTTTAATAAAAGCTTTATTTAAGCAGGAAAACTACTCTATCAAAACACACTGTATTTCAATCACCTCCAGCACTAAACCTTTACCAGTAACCAGGAATAATTGAACGAAGAACCTCGATCCAAGAACTACATTTCCCATAGTTCTCAAATAAATCATGTTAATGGGAACAAATATAATCCAACAGACCCTCCAGGCTTCAAGTGTAATTCCTCATTTAACCCGGATGAAGGCGAGATAGTGGAGCTCTGTCACATCGTTTAAACAAATCACAATTAAACAGAAATGCAATTATAAAAATCTTTAGTAACATTTCTAATGCAACCCGATAAAATGTTTCAAATGAGTTAATGAAGCGTGAACGGAGAGTTGATGAAGAGTAAACGGAGAGTTGATGAAGAGTAAACGGAGAGTTAATGAAGAGTGAGCAGAGAGTTGACAAAGGGTGAGCAGAGAGTTAATGAAGAGTGAGCAGAGAGTTGACGAAGAGTGAACGGAGAGTTAATGAAGAGTGAGCAGAGAGTTGATGAAGAGTGAACGGAGAGTTGATGAAGAGTGAATGGAGAGTTGATGAAGAGTGAACAGAGAGTTAATGAAGAGTGAACAGAGAGTTAATGAAGAGTGAGCAGAGCGTTAAGGAAGAGTGAGCAGAGAGTTGATGAAGAGTGAACAGAGAGTTGATGAAGAGTGAGCAGAGAGTTGATGAAGAGTGAACGGAGAGTTAATGAAGAGTGAGCAGAGAGTTGATGAAGAGTGAACGGAGAGTTGATGAAGAGTGAATGGAGAGTTGATGAAGAGTGAACAGAGAGTTAATGAAGAGTGAACAGAGAGTTAATGAAGAGTGAGCAGAGCGTTAAGGAAGAGTGAGCAGAGAGTTGATGAAGAGTGAGCAGAGAGTTGATGAAGAGTGAACAGAGAGTTGATGAAGAGTGAGCAGAGAGTTGATGAAGAGTGAACGGAGAGTTAATGAAGAGTGAGCAGAGAGTTAATGAAGAGTGAGCAGAGAGTTAATGAAGAGTGAGCGGAGAGTTGATGAAGAGTGAATGGAGAGTTGATGA
The DNA here is from genome assembly GCF_043250625.1 of Sebastes fasciatus. Classification (NCBI taxonomy): domain Eukaryota; kingdom Metazoa; phylum Chordata; class Actinopteri; order Perciformes; family Sebastidae; genus Sebastes; species Sebastes fasciatus. The sequence goes on along the minus strand of NC_133802.1, from coordinate 30,082,502 downwards.
AGAGTGAGCAGAGAGTTAATGAAGAGTGAGCAGAGAGTTAATGAAGAGTGAGCAGAGAGTTGACGAAGAGTGAACGGAGAGTTAATGAAGAGTGAGCAGAGAGTTAATGAAGAGTGAGCAGAGAGTTAATGAAGAGTGAGCGGAGAGTTGATGAAGAGTGAATGGAGAGTTGATGAAGAGTGAACAGAGAGTTAATGAAGAGTGAACAGAGAGTTAATGAAGAGTGAGCAGAGAGTTAAGGAAGAGTGAGCAGAGAGTTGATGAAGAGTGAACAGAGAGTTGATGAAGAGTGAGCAGAGAGTTGATGAAGAGTGAGCGGAAAGTTAATGAAGAGTGAGCAGAGAGTTAATGAAGAGTGAGCAGAGAGTTAAGGAAGAGTGAGCAGAGAGTTGATGAAGAGTGAACAGAGAGTTGATGAAGAGTGAGCAGAGAGTTGATGAAGAGTGAACGGAGAGTTAATGAAGAGTGAGCAGAGAGTTGATGAAGAGTGAGCAGAGAGTTGATGAAGAGTGAGCAGAGAGTTGATGAAGGGTGAGCAGAGAGTTGATGAAGAGTGAGCAGAGAGTTGACAAAGGGTGAGCGGAGAGATGATGAAGAGTGAGTGGAGAGTTGATGAAGAGTGAGCGGAGAGTTGATGAAGAGTGAGTGGAGAGTTAATGAAGAGTGAGCGGAGAGTTGATGAAGAGTGAGCGGAGAGTTGATGAAGAGTGAAAAGAGATTTTCCGAAGCGTGAGCGGAGAGTTAATGAAGAGTGAGCGGAGAGTTAATGAAGAGATGGATGGATGGATAGATAGATTGATTGATTTATTGATGGACTGATGGATTTGATGGACTGATGGACTAATTGATTGATTGATTGATTGATTGATTGATTGACTGATTGATTGATTGATTGATTGATATTTCCTCAGGTGTCCACAGCAAGATGAACAGTCACCCCTAAACGTCACCTCAGTATGACATCATCAGGCCCCGCCCCCTCCCCCCCTCCCCTCCACCAATGTCATCATCATCCCGTCTTGTTCCGGATTGGATGGACACCCTGTCAGTCCTCACTGTGGCCCCGCCTCCTCCTGTCTCTCTGGCTGTGGATTGGTGGACAGGTGGTACAGGTGAGCACCTCCCACCAGCACTTCCACCCTCACTCCATAAAGATACCTGGTGACATAACTCTGGGGGGGCTGTTCCCCGTCCACTCCCGCGGCCCCCACGGTCTGCCCTGTGGAGAGCTGAAGAAGGAGACGGGGATCCACCGTATGGAGGCCATGTTGTACGCTCTGGACCAGATCAACAGCGACCCAGAGCTGCTGCCCAACATCACGCTGGGGGCCCGCATCCTCGACACCTGCTCCAGAGACACCTACGCCCTGGAACAGTCCCTCACCTTCGTCCAGGCGCTTATCCAGAAAGACACGTCCGACATCCGCTGCTCCAACGGAGAGCCGCCCATCATCCGCAAACCAGAGAGGGTGGTAGGAGTGATCGGAGCGTCGGCCAGCTCCGTGTCCATCATGGTGGCCAACATCCTGAGACTGTTTGAGGTAAACAATATCTGTTTAACATACAGGTGATATACAGGTAATATGCTTGGTAATATACAAGTAACATATGGGTAAAATACAGGTAATATAATGGTGATATACAGGTAATATGCTTGGTAATATATAGTTAATATACAGTTAACATACAGGTAATATGGTTGGTAATATACAGGTAACATATGGGTAACATACAGGTAATATAATGGTAATATACAGGTTATATACCTGGTAATAGACAGGTAATAGACAGATAATATACAGGTAACATACAGGTAATATACAGGTAACATACAGGTAATATAATGGTAATATACCTGGTAATAGACAGGTAATAGACAGGTAATATACCTGGTAGTAGACAGGTAATATACCTGGTAATAGACAGATAATAGACAAGTAATATACCTGGTAATAGACAGGTAATAGACAGGTAATATACCTGGTAACATACAGGTAATATACAGGTAACATACAGGTAATATACAGGTAATATAATGGTAATATACAGGAAATACACAGGTAATATACCTGGTAATAGACAGGTAAAATATAGATAACATGCAGGTAATATAATAGTAATATACCTGGTAATATACAGGTAATATACAGGTAAAAATACAGGTAACATACAGGTAATATAATGGTAATAGACAGGTAATATACCTGGTAATAGACAGGTAATAGACAGATAATATACAGGTAACATACAGGTAATATACAGGTAACATACAGGTAATATAATGGTAATATACCTGGTAATAGACAGGTAATAGACAGGTAATATACCTGGTAACATACAGGTAATATACAGGTAACATACAGGTAATATACAGGTAATATAATGGTAATATACAGGAAATACACAGGTAATATACCTGGTAATAGACAGGTAAAATATAGATAACATGCAGGTAATATAATGGTAATATACAGGTAATATACAGGTAAAAATACAGGTAACATACAGGTAATATAATGGTAATAGACAGGTAATATACAGCTAAAATACAGGTAACATACAGGTAACATAATGGTAATATACCTGGTAATAGACAGGTAATATACAGGTAAAATACAGGTAACATAATGGTAATATACTGGTAATAGATAGGTAATATACAGGTAAAATACAGGTAATGGTAATATACAGGTAAATGTGGAAAATGAGTACATCGACGTTTTTTGTTTTTTTGGGGGGGCGATATTTGTCATTTTATTTAACCAATTTAGTGGTCCGCCTGTGAAACATGTGCAACTTGTGCAACATATGCAACATGTCAGAGAGACAGGCAGACAGGTAAACACAGAGAGAGAGAGACAGACAGGTAAACACAGAGACAGACAGACAGTCAGAGAGACAGACAGTGAGTGGATGAAATAGTCTGGTTTGTGGATTAATGTTTTAAACAGACGGTTTGTGTCTGGATGACTGACTGTCTCTAATGACAGCCTTTAATGACTGTGTGTGTGTGTGTGTGTGTGCGTGTGTGTGCGTGTGTGTGCGTGTGTGTGTGTGTGTCAGCAGATTATTACTATAACTGAAACAAAAACACTCGGTGACAGAGATGCATCATGGGAATATTTCACCAATATCTGATAATCGATCAGTCCTCTGGTCATTCCAGCTGATACAGATATGAATCTTCCCGTATGGTCATCTGTCAGAGTCTGTGTGGTAGTTTCCAGATGTCAGCTGGAACAGGAACAAGTGTGTCTGGTTGGAGGTAAACGGACTTTAGTCTCTTTTACGATTGTTTGGTTTTCAGTGATCAGTGGACAAACTGAAGGAGGAATGGGAGGACAGAGGCTTTTAAACATGGAGATTCATGATCACTTGTTCAGACATTCGTAGCGTTCACCTCACCCCAAACCCCGCCTACTTTCTCACCTCCACACAGCTGACCAATCAGTGAGTGAGGTGGCTGTGATGTCACTGAGGTTTCAGACTATAAACTGTGACCTGAACACACAGATCGAGCTGATGTTCATATTCGCTCCACTGAAGCGTCTCTCTGGTGATGATGATGATGATGATGATGATGAAGATGACTGTCATAACGAGCTCTGCTTTTAGGAGCTCGTTAATATTAATCTGCACGCACATGCACATGCACACGCACACACACACACACACACACACACACACACACACACACACACACACACACACACACACACAGTGTGGTGTTAATGTGATTGTTCTTCAATTTATTGAAGCTCTGACACACATTCAGCTGCTGTTACACAACACTAATCCCGTGTGTGTGTGTGTGTGTGTGTGTGTGTGTGTGTGTGTGTGTAGCTCCCTCTGCTCTGTTTAAGTCCACCAGTGTTTCCAGTTTGACCAGTGGCGTCCATGTGTTGAAATTGAACAGGAAGACCTCGGTTTGGTTCAAAGTGAACGTTGTGAACGATGTGAAATCAACCTGATCAACATGATTTTATGACGTCTGTGATTTTAAATCTTTTTCTCTGATCTGTTATGAACGTGAACCTCTGTGTTTACTGCACGACTGTTGGATTAGACTGCATTATACAGTATTTAGCTAGGTGTACCTAATAAACTGGACACTGCGTGTGTATATTTATGCTAATCAGGTGGTAACTATGGCAACACATGAGTGAAATGTAGTGAGATGACTGGAGTTTCATAATCAGCCCTTTTAATGGGACGCTGATGATTCATGACCTGTTTAAGCCGTCTCCTGTGACCTACAGTTACCCAGAATGCTTTTCACCTGAGGTACGTCCAGCCATACACATATATACACAGACGCCGGATTGGACACCTCAGCCCGTTGCGGCAAATGTCAACATGGGCGCCATATTGGAAAGGGCAAGACTGGTCTGTAACTCTATACAAGTGAATGGGGAGCTGCCATTTTCTGTATAAAAAGCGCTATAACGTCTACATTTCTCCACCGATTTCAACGAGTCATTATTATATTAAAGGTTTTATGATCTACGTGGAGTAGAAAAATAAAGTTTTGTCTCCAGTTACTTATAATCTTGATAGTTAAGTTATAATCGCTGCTAGACGCTCAGGAGACGAGTGTGTGCCGTAGGCTGACATGAACTGAATTACTGACGGGATAGAAAATAATTAATTTATCATAAGGAATCGTTAAAACTCACGTTGCTCAAGTATGGCTTGTTTAATACTTAATACTTGTACAGAGGTCCCTGTATAATATAATATAATGAAATGTCTTCCTCCGTTTTAGCGATCATGCTTTCAATCTATAGGCTACCCCTAACACTGAATTATTATTATGTATTTACTAATAAGAGCAATCGGAATAACAGGCAAATATTAGTACATAAATAAATAATGGTAACAATAAATATTAGTATAATAATAATAGTTATGATCTGAATTGAGTTTTACTCTTTTTGTTTTACTTTTAATGGAGTAAACAGCTGCAGGTGTAAGACAGACTGAGGAGGAGGAGGAGATTATCTTTGTTGTGTTTTGGTGTTTTGGCAACATGAAACTTTGAATGGATTATTCAAATTATTGATTATTGGCGTATTATTCAGATCCCCCAGGTGAGCTATGCATCGACGGCTCCAGAGCTCAGCGACAACAACCGCTACGACTTCTTCTCTCGGGTGGTTCCTCCGGACTCGTACCAGGCTCAGGCCATGCTGGACATCGTCAAAGCTCTGGGCTGGAACTACGTCTCCACGCTGGCCTCCGAGGGAAACTACGGAGAGAGCGGCGTTGACGCCTTCATGCAGATCTCCAGAGAGGCTGGTATGTTAGGGTTCTACTTTACTCTATTTTCTTCTGTTTTATTCTTTTCATCTTTCTGTTCTATATTTTCTTGATGAGCTGTTGTAAATAGGCTGGGAGGTTTTCTCTTGATTTTAAAAATATCACTTTTTTCGGGAACATCTCACCCTTTCCGGTGATGCACGGTGGTGCAGGTTAGTACTGTCGCCTCACAGCAAAAGGATCACAGGTTCGAATCCGGCTTTGGGGCCCTTCTGTGTGGAGTTTGCATGTTCTCCCCGTGTTAGCGTGGGTTTTCTCCGGGTTCTCCGGCTTCCTCCTACAGTCCAAAGACATGCAGGTTAATTGTTGGCTCTAAATTGCCCGTAGGTGTGACTGTTTGTCTGTCTCTATGTGTCAGCCCTGTGATAGTCTGGCGACCTGTCCAGGGTGTACCCCACCCTTGCCACCCCGTGACCCCGAATAGATGAAGCGGTTACAGATAATAAATGGATTTCTTGGGAATATCTCACTCTTTTCCCAGAATTCCTGAGGCAAGAAATCACACACAGCCAATGAATCATAAGATGTTGTTTAGGGCGTTGTCCGTCGACTCCGCAGTTGAATAGAGACCTAAGGCAAAGCACAAGCCAGTGCATGTCACTCAAAACCCTCCTTGGCTATAAGCACTCATGACAATGAAAAGATAAATCAGGGAGTGTGAGCCCGACCGAGTCCCAGAAGGAAAGTACAGAAACCAGAAAGTTAGGGTGAGGCAAGAATCCCCCACAGTTAGGGTTAGGGTTAAGAAACCAGGCAGGGCATCCAACAAAGAAAGGAAATATTAGGTTTACGGCGTGTCCACACAGGGAACATCAGGAGTGTCTTCTAGAGATTTGAGGTCTCGTCTATTTTTACTGCGAGCCGTGCGGTTCACAGCAGCAACAGACAGTGAAAATTATCTATTGACAGTATATTGTTATCATACCAGCAACATTACTACAGTTTCAATGGCTAGATATCTGTAGAATATGTAACGACATGAAAAGAAGTAAAGATTTATTTTTAAATCAACACTTCCTGCTTTCATTTCAAAATAAAAGTGTTTTTTCTGTGGACTGAATGCCTTCATTTGTTAACACAGGGCTTTTATTCTGAAATATATGCAGGACAGTGTTATAGAACATGCAGTGACTTGCAGGGGTCCATGAATGAATAAAGTACGGGGTTTTAATTGTGGATTATTACTATTATTTACAAATTACCACACGTTTCTTAACCTTTTCTGTCTAAAATGACATTTATATTGAAATGAAATGGCCATTATGAAAGGCAAACTTTATGTAGAAAGAAAGGGCTGGCAGCAGCAGCAGAAACGCAGCTGGTGTGGACACCGCACGCGTGAAACATACAGCCGTTCAGCGAGGCACCTGCCATGCGCTGCTGACGTTCCCTGTGTGGACAAAGCGTAAGACATTAAAACCAACAGTTAGGGTTAGGCATGAAACCCCAGTGGTTAGGGTTAGGAAACCTTGCAGGCCGTCTCTCTGCGTACTGTACCTGTGTGTCTCTCTGCATACCTGTCTGTCTCTCTGTCAGGTGGGGTGTGTATCGCTCAGTCGGTGAAGATTCCTCGCGAGCCAACACCCGGATTGTTCGACAAGATCATCATACGTCTAATGGAGACGAGTAACGCCAGAGGAGTGATCATCTTCGCCAACGAGGACGACATCAAGTAAAAACACAAACAATATTGGTTCATGTAAACAACAAAAACAAAGCGAGATCACAGATCAGCTCCTCAGCTCCGCCCACGCAATCATCACATTCAGTCCAAACCAGGTCACATGACTCCACTCTGAGTGCTCCCCTCTCTTCCTGGTAGGCGTGTCCTTGAGGCGGCGAAGCGTGCTAACCTGACGGGCCAATTCCTGTTTGTGGGATCGGACAGCTGGGGAGCAAAGAGTTCACCGATCATGGAGCTGGAGGATGTCGCCGAGGGCGCGGTGACAATCCTACCCAAACGGGTTTCAATAGACGGTAAAAATAATCAAAACATGACGGACTGAGAGAGTCTGAACTGGCTGAGTGTGTGTGTGTGTGTGTGTTTATCTGTGTGTGTTTATCTTTGTGTGTGTGTGTGTTGTACAGGCTTCGATCAGTACTTCATGTCTCGTTCTCTGGAGAACAACCGCAGGAACATCTGGTTCAATGAGTTCTGGGAGGACGACTTCAGGTGTAAATTGACCCGGCCTGGAATCAAACAGGACCCCGACAAGAAGAAATGTACAGGTACGCACACCTTAGCTGGCGCGGTCTAGGTGGCGTGAGACACCTTTCGATCAAGAAGTCACGTGACTGTTTGCGTGTCCCCGCAGGCGAGGAGAGGATCGGTCGGGACTCGTCCTACGAGCAGGAGGGGAAAGTTCAGTTTGTGATCGACGCCGTCTACGCCGTCGCTTACGCTCTGCACAGCATGCACCTGGATCTGTGTCCCAGCAGCTCCGGAGTCTGCAGCGACATGGACCCTGTGGAGGGACGCTCGCTGCTCGACTACATTAGAGCCGTCAACTTCAACGGTAAGAAAACGCACAGAAAATATGAATGTACATCAGAGCAACACATGAGAGCTGCAGTACCTGAACAGAGAGAGAGGTGAGAGGGGGACATCTGGCTGAGGCCCACGAGGCCTTTAAAGCCCCCCCTCCAGCCAGTTTTACTTCCTGTTTTTTTTTCTTTCTCAGACAGAGAATGGGGGTGTGGTTAATAGTCAGACGTAATTCATTACCATGCCAACCAGATTGCATCATTTTTCAACCCAGTTTAAATGAATTTACTGTTTATCAGACCACAAATGAGACAAGAATTAACGCAACACACCGACTCTCTCTCACTCGCTGTCTTCTTCACCGTCTCCTCCTGGCGAGGCGGCCGTCTGGCTGCTGCTGCACCGAGGAGCCGCACAGCCGCACGCCGGTCACAGCGCACCAGAGGAGGGATAGACATGTTGCTGAGGTGATGTTGCTGTCTGAGGAAATGCAGTTTCGGAACATTTTGGAGGAGCACCGTCCACCAGCACCAGCCGCTCTCGCCTCAGCTCCAGCACTGACACCGCACCAAGCTGCTCTGTGATTCGTTTATTTCTCTAATGGGACTTTTATTTGATCTTATTTTGGGATAAAAGTTGTGCGCTCCTGTTGTTCAGACCTGTTTGAGGCCCGCAAACCTCCGGTATCGGCTGCTTTCCGTTCATTTATCTCCAGCAGGAGGAGACGGTAAAGAAGAGAGCGAGTGAGAGAGACAGTCAGTGTGTTGTGATCATTCTGACGGTCCTGCACCACCAGGCTCAGCTTCATCTGGTCCTGCACCACCAGGCTCAGCTTCATCCTGTGTCCAGTGTGGTTCATGTTCTGGTTTTCAGCAGCAGTTTGATTTTCACAGCAGCTTTTTCTTTATTCAGAGACACCGAGAGATAATAAGTTAAAAATAAGTTAATGCACTTTAGATGTTTCCTCTGAGGACTCTGTGTGTTACTGTGTGTGTGTGTGTGTGTGTCTGTTACTGTGTGTTAATAATTAAAGTGTACAGCTGCTGAAAACTCTCTGCAGGAGGAAGAAGAAGAGATTGTGTTTCCATCCAGCTGTTTTTATTCACATCTTCTATTTCTGCACAAACAAAACGAAAAATACAAACTGTAAAATATTTTTCTGTATCTGTGGATCATCAGCTGTTTACTGTTAAACTGAAGTCCATTGCAGAGAGCACAGTGTCTCTGGTTTTTAATGAGTTGAATTCGTTCTGTGGATCAGGTATGAATCTTGTGGATCAGGTGTGAGCTGATGTTTCAGCTGCAGTGATGTCATCAGTGTGTGAACGGTGACATGCTGAAGGTGATGTAAAGGAAGCGTTCTTCCTTTCTGAATGTGACCGGCCTGTCTCTGTTTGTGTCCTGCAGGAAGTGCAGGTACGAGTGTTTTGTTCAATGAGAACGGAGATGCTCCCGGCCGTTACGACATCTTCCAATTCCAGATGACCAATCACAGCCATCCTGGTTACCATGTCATCGGCCAGTGGACCAATAACCTGAAACTCAATGTAAGAAGCTTGTTCGATAAATAAATGTCACTGGTTGTGGAGTTTATAAACGCTGTGGTGACCTACCACTACCAGACCTACCACTATATGTAAGGGATAATGTACAGCGAGCCGGTCATTGTTGTGAAAGAAACCCCTTTGCGTCGGGGTCTCTCATCGCCCTGAAGGGGTTTCTTTTGTATGACCAGCCTCGCTCTACATTATCCCGCTTATTACAAGGCTACTTACTTAAAAGTCCCATATTGTGCTCATTTTCAGGTTCATACTTGTATTTTGTGTTTCTAATAGAACATGTTTACATGCTGTAATGTTAAAAAAAACACGTTATTTTCCTCATACTGTCAGCCTGAATATACCTGTATTCACCCTCTGTCTGAAACGCTCCGTTTTAGTGCATTTTAACGGAATTGCAACGGAATTGCGTTGCTAGGCAACAGCTTGGGTCCATGTTTACTTCCTGTCAGCTGATGTTATTCACATACACTGCAACAGGAAATAAACTGGGACACATTTAGAATGTTTATGTGTAAAACCATGTAATGGTCTAAATATTGTAGATTTGTGACATCACAAATGGACAGAAATCCTAACGGCTTGTTTCAAACGCACAGTTTCTGAATACGGGCTGTGTGTATTTCTCTGTATATTGAGCGCTTTGATAGTTTAACAGTATTTATATAGCACTTAAACCTGAAAGACATGAAAATCTCACTTTTTACAATATGAGACCTTTAAGAAATCCATAACACAAAAATGGTCCTCCAGAGTCCAACATCAGAACTGCGTCCATAGCAACGGTCTGTTATAAAGAAATAAAAGACCGCAGAACTCTGTGATCGACCAATCAGAATCGAGTATTCAACAACGCCATGTAATAAAGATAGTTTAAATACTCTCTCTCTCTCTGTGTACCCGTCTCTTTGTCCACCTGTCTGTCTCTCTACCTGTCTGTCAGCTGGAGGAGATGCAGTGGTCTGGAGGAGATAAATTAGTTCCAGAGTCCATCTGTAGTTTTCCCTGTAAACCAGGAGAGAGGAAGAAGATGGTGAAAGGAGTTCCCTGCTGCTGGCACTGTGAGGTAAAACCACCAGCACTCATTCACATGTAGAATAATGCTTACGTTCTCTCCACTGGAAGGGCACCCTGGAGGGCCTGTCTGTCTGTCTCCGACCTGTCTGTCTCTCTCTGACCTGTCTGTCTCTCTCTGACCTGTCTCTCTCTCTGACCTGTCTCTCTCTTTCTCTCTCTCTCTGACCTGTCTGTCTCTCTCTGACCTGTCTGTCTCTCTCTGACCTGTCTCTCTCTCTTTGACCTGTCTCTCTCTGCAGCTCTGTGATGGATACCAGTACCAGTTGGATGAGTTTAACTGTGAGACCTGTCCGTTAGACATGCGCCCCACCCCCAACAGAACTGACTGTCGTCCGACACCGATCATCAAACTTGAGTGGAACTCCCCCTTCGCCCTAGTGCCGGCCTCGCTCGCCATGCTCGGTATCCTAGCAACCAGCGCTGTAGTGATCACCTTCATCCGCTTCAATGACACACCCATCGTCAGGGCGTCGGGGAGGGAGCTCAGCTACGTCCTACTGACAGGTGGGTACCTGTCTCTCTCTCTCTCTCTCTCTCTCTGCCCTATAGTATGGATGTCACCTGTCTGTCCGTCTGCAGGTATCTTCCTGATCTACCTGATCACCTTCCTGATGATCGCGGAGCCAGGTGCGGTGGCTTGTGCCTTCCGTCGCCTCCTGCTGGGCCTCGGCATGGCCATCACCTACTCCGCCATGTTGACCAAAACCAACCGCATCTACCGCATCTTTGAACAGGGCCAGAAGTCGGTGACCCCGCCCAAATTCATCAGCCCCAGCTCCCAGCTCATCATCACCTTCATCCTCATCTCCGTCCAGGTGAGAGCACAGGTATCTGACCGCCGCCTGTTCCTGTTTCAGCCGCTGGTCACGTGATTCAGGTTTGTGGGTGTGACGGTGTGTTTCAGATCCTCGGGGTGTTTGTGTGGTTCGCCGTCGTCCCCCCTCACACCATCATTGACTACGAGGAGCAGCGCCCCCCCAACCCCGACCAGGCCCGAGGCATCCTGAAATGTGACATGTCTGACCTGTCAATCATCTGCTGCCTCAGCTACAGCATCGTACTCATGGTAACATATTGATCCAGTATTGATCCAGTATTAATCCGTCATTGATCTGTGATTGAAGACCAACTCTAATAAATACTGATTTCAGACCAAGCAGCTGTACTGCCTATGTTGCTAAGTAACCTGTATACTTTTTGTTTCTAGGTAACATGTACGGTGTACGCAGTGAAGAGTCGCGGTGTTCCAGAGACGTTTAACGAAGCGAAGCCGATTGGATTCACAATGTACACCACCTGCATCATCTGGCTCGCCTTTGTACCAATCTTCTTTGGTACTGCCCAGTCCACGGAGAAGGTAAGACCCAGGCCAAACCAGGCCAAACCAGGCTAAACCAGGCCAAACCAGGCCAAAACCAGGAGAGATCAGGTGTCATGACTGGTTCAAGGCACCATGGCAAATAACAGACACCAAAATATTTACTTAAATTAACTGATTTATTTACAAAACAGGTTAATTTGCAAAAAGCAATAACGCATTAACGCAAATTCGATTTAATAGCACCAATTGATTTAACGCAGCTTGTGATTTTTAGGTTGTATCGGGCTCAGTTTTAAAGCTAAAGTGAAGATACTGGTATCATATGAAACTAGAAAAAACACTGACGCTAAATTTCGTCGAGGAAAAACTGTCATGGCCATTTTGAAAGGGGTCCCTTGACCTCTGACCTCCAGATGTGTGAATGTAAATGTGTTCTATGGGTACCCACGAGTCTCCCCTTTACAGAAATGCCCACTTTATGATAATCACATGCAGTTTGGGGCAAGTCATAGTCAAGTCAGCACACTGACACACTGACAGCTGTTGTTGCCTGTTGGGCTGCAGTTTGCCATGTTATGATTTGAGCATATTTTTTATGCTAAATGTAGTACCTGTGAGGGTTTCTGGACAGTATTTGTCATTGTTTTGTGTTGTTAATTGATTTCCAATAATAAATATATACATACATTTGCATAAAGCAGAATATTTGTCCACTCCCATGTTGATAAGAGTATTAAATACTTGACAAATCTCCCTTTAAGGTACATTTTGAACACATAAAAATTGTGTGATTAATTTGCGATTAATCATGATTAAATATTTTTAATCAATTGACAGCCCTACTTTTTTATAATTCCAGAATTTGACTTTTCTCTCACTCTATAATCATTTTCTGTAAACTCAAGGGTTGATCTAGCTGTGTGGTAACTGGTTGCTTTCTGTGCTCTTAAGTGCATAATTTTATTCTGAATGGAGGCTGAAACTGAGAGGAAAAGATGAGTTTCTACATTTATCCTTCTTAATGGGGACGTATTGTGAGTTTAAAGCTCCAGAGAAGCTCCTGGATGGATGCAGCCACATTCACATCTCCTTCATAAACATGATGGAGTTTCTCTGAGGAGACATAATAAACTGGGATGTGACACAGAAACCAGGTGAAAGCTGAGAGAGAGTGAGAGAGCTGTTTTTAGTGTTTGTGGTTCAGTGTGAGTTCAGGGAGGGACAAGAGAGAGATAAACGAGTCGGGAACAGCTGGATTATACAGATTATAAAACCAACACAGGATGTCATTATAGAATAATAACTTTGTTAAAACCAAAGTTACAAAGAGCTCCAACAAACAGATGAACAGAGACAATAAAAGCCAGAAACAGCAGCGTCAGACAGAAACACATCCAGCAGATTTATCTGAAAGCAGAGAGAGAAAAGAAAAAAGAGATTTCATAGAAACGGTGAAATTAAAAAGATTCAGAGCTGATCATCTGAATACCACAAATTGAAATCCTCTCGCCAAAACCCTGCACACACACACGCACACACACACACACACACACACAGACACACACACACACACGCGCGCACCCACACACACACACACACACACACACACACACACACACACACACACACACACACACACACACACACACACACACACACAAACAAACAAACAAACACTGCTGACTGTTTACATTGTGTTTATTTATTATAGAGATTAAGGCCCTGTTTACACTGTTTAGACAGATATGATGATTCTCATGGTCTTGTAGTCACTGTAGTGGTTCTCATGGTCTTGTAGTCGTTGTGGGGGTTGTCATGGTCTTGTAGTCATTGTGGGGGTTCTTGTGGTCTTGTAGTAACTGTAGGGGTTCTCATGGTCTTGTAGTCATTGTGGTGGTTGTCATGGTCTTGTAGTCATTGTGGGGGTTCTTGTGGTCTTGTAGTAACTGTAGGGGTTCTCATGGTCTTGTAGTCATTGTGGTGGTTCTCATGGTCTTGTAGTCATTGTGGTGGTTCTCATGGTCTTGTAGTCATCGTGGTGGTTCTCATGGTCTTGTAGTCGTTGTGGTGGTTCTCATGGTCTTGTAGTCATCGTGGTGGTTCTCATGGTCTTGTAGTCGTTGTGGGGGTTCTCATGGTCTTGTAGTCGTTGTGGGGGTTCTCATGGTCTTGTGGTCGTTATGGGGGTTCTCATGGTCTTGTAGTCATTGTGGTGGTTCTCATGGTCTGGTAGTCATTGTGGTGGTTCTCATGGTCTTGTAGTCATCGTGGTGGTTCTCATGGTCTTGTAGTCATTGTGGTGGTTCTCATGGTCTGGTAGTCATTGTATATTTTATAGTCCCATGTCTCTTTAGGATGTTCTCTCTGTTCTGTCTCTACAGATGTTCATCCAGACAGCCACTCTGACCGTCTCCATGTCTCTCAGTGCGTTCGTCTCTCTCGGGATGCTCTACTTGCCCAAAGTTTACGTCATCATTTGTCATCCCGAACAGAACGTCCAGAAGAGGAAGAGAAGCTTCAAGGTCTGAACACAACTCTGCTGGGATGCCTGATGGTTGCTGTGCTGCTATGTTGCTTGTTCTGATGGTTGCTGTGTTGCTGTGTTGCAGGCCGTTGCCCAAGCTGCCAGAGTGTCTCAAAGATCTGTAACTGAGAAACAGAACGGAGAGACGAAGATTGAACCTGACAGATCGCAGTAATACTGCAAATTACAAGTACTACTACACACTACAGTATATACACTGACATACCCAGTAACACTGCAGTAATACTACAAATTACAGGTACTACTACACACTACAGTATATACACTGACATACCCAGTAACACTGCAGTAATACTACAAATTACAGGTTTTATCTGTCTGTCTGTCCTCCACTTTGGTTCACACTGAAACATTCCTATAGCGCCACCATCAGGTCAACGTGTTAATGTGTCCAATACTAGTATTTTTGTCTACAACTTTAACCCTTTCACAGTGTGTTTCACTTCGTCAAAGTTAATTATAACACTTCTGGTCGCCTAAAAATGTCTTATTCAGCGTTTGGTTGTACTTAGCTCCACCCTCTCGTGGTTGGTCTCTGGTTGCAACACCAAGACACCAAAACACCAAGCTGGTGAAGGCCAAATACCAAGATGGCGACGGCCAGAAACCAAGATGGCGACGGACAAAAACCAAATTGAGGATGGTCAAAAACCAAGATGGAGACGGTCAAAAACCAAGATGGAGACGGTCAAAAACCAAGATGGAGACGGTCAAAAACCAAGACAGTGGCGTTCAAAAACCAAGACGGCAAAGGCCAAAAACC
Organism: Sebastes fasciatus; assembly: GCF_043250625.1. NCBI lineage: Eukaryota > Metazoa > Chordata > Actinopteri > Perciformes > Sebastidae > Sebastes > Sebastes fasciatus. The sequence continues at coordinate 30,067,433 of NC_133802.1, read as the reverse complement.
AAGATGGTGACGGCCAAAATGCCGAACTCCAGGCTTCAAAATGGCAATCCACCGACCAATGGGTGACATCTCGGTGACTACGTCACTAACTTACTGACTGTTCTTTGTCCTGCTGTCCTCTGAGCAGTTTTGTCAAGTTCAAACTCTCGAGAACATGAATTCTAAGTTGACATATTGTTGACTGAGAGAGACGTTCTGTTTTGACAGAGGAGCAGAACCGAACCTCAGGAGGAACTACATCTCCCAGCATGCCCTGGGAGGTAGAGGAGCTAGAGGATCATTTTTTTTCCCTACTCAGATACTCTGATAATTGACAGGCAGGGGCGGGGTTTATGTCCTCGTATGGTGGATGGGTGGAGCCAACCCGTGTGTGTTGAACAGGACGAAGATGATTCTTGACGTCTGGAAGCTGCTGCAGATATTTCTGGAGGAGCTGCTGAATATTTCAGCTGCTTCTTAAAGATTCATGATGATGTTAAGAGCTGAGCAGCTGCTCAGGAGCAAGGCACCAACGGGTTCTATTCCACATGAACATGATGACACACATCAGAGTGTAAACCTGAGACTGAACGTGTCCAATGATTTCCAATATCCTGTTGGATCGATACAGGCTGTCAGCCAATCAGATCTCAGCTCTCAGACAGGAAGTGACTGTCAGAGGAAACAGCTGATATCTCACATATGACTCAAAGCTCCGGGACTCTGTGACCAAAAAATCTGTTTCAATATGTTCATACTGTACAACTCTTTATTTAAATACAGAGATATGGGACATATACACATTTCACATTTTTATTTTAAACTTTCTATTTAATTTGTCTTTTTATTTTCTCATTATATTTATTGTTATGCACCAAAACAACAAGGTTCTTAGTTTCTATGAATCCATGAGGGGCTTCTGGGGTGGTTAGAGAGGCCCCACTGGTTCAGCTGGTTTTCAGAGTCCTTGAAGAGGGTCCAGGGTTCCCTGAAACCGCCTGCTGTCATCAAACAGTTCAGAGCATTAACACATGACTGACTGAACAGAGTGTTTTTATTAATAACCAGCTGAATATTAATGTTATCAGAGTGATTAAAGCCTGCAGACAGCAGAGGGATTCAAACCCTCGACCCCTCACAGACCCTGCAGGATCTACAGAGTCCTGAAAACAATCTGAGGATGACCTCACCACACCTCGTCGAATCAGCATCATCACATCACTGATGAAAAAAATAAATTGAAATTGAAATGATGACCGACTGTGTGATCAATAACAGCTGTTGTTATTCTCTCCTCTCAGGTAGCTACTGACCAATCCCTGTCCAGAGCCTGATGACATCATCAACATGAAGATTACATGGTCTCACACACACACACACACACACACACACATTGACCAACGAGTCAAAATAAAACTATCCAATGGGCTTTTATTGTGAAAATCATGAGTTTTTGTGGTACAGACAGGAAGTCCTCAGCAGGAAGTGTTGTCATGACAGCAGAATGAAACTTCCTCCTCAGAGCTCAGGGGTCAGTGTTAACATCATCGTTGTCATGGTGACAGAAAAAGAAAAGTCAAAGAAACAGATGAATGAGTTACTAGTGAGGTACACAGAGTACACAGAGTACTCAGCATCTTGTGTAGTTTCTTGCAGCAGGGACATTTTTGTCATATTTGGGAACATTTTAAACATTAAATTGTGGCTCATTGGATAAATGTTTTTACTGTTAAACATTTTGTCAATATGTCGTTATTACAAAAGTCAAATTATTTATATATATAATTATAAATAATAGTAATATTTGGGTAATGCCGTTACAAATGGTCTTGCATGTTTGAATGTTTCGTAACTTTTTCATTTAATTATTAAACATATTCAACAGTATATTTTTCATCCTGTAGTCTGAATGTTTACTGAACTGTTTAAATGCTTCACACAAACAATGTGTACAGATGGTTGAGCCAGCAGCTGGTGTTCTTTATAAACTGAGGACTTCTTCTTCTCTGGCTTTAATTCTAAAGAAGACAAATAGAAATATCTTTGATTCTGGTTAAACCGCTCCAGTCCAGTTTGTTGACTCACCTGAAGAGCTCACCTGTTCATCCTGAGCTTCTCCATCACCGTCCACCTTTAGAAACCTGTTGATCAGAAACACTGTGGACTCCAACATGGACGCCTGAGACGCCGTGTCAAACTGAAAAATACTGAATAACTGATTCCAGAAGTGTTCAGCCCCAAATATGTGTCCATTTGAGAGAGAGAGAGAGAGAGGATACGAGAACATTTATATTATAGTGTTAAAAGTCAGAAACAGGAAAATGTCACAGTGTGAAAATCTCTGCAATCAATGATTTAGTGGTTAATATCTTGAAGTAATTTAGGTTCATGTGTGACTTTAAAATATCTTTCTGTGACTCAGTGTAAAAATATTTAATTTCATCCACCGGCACTCAAAGTGATGAATTCTCTCTTTATATTTTACTGCAAAAGTGATTAAATTGACAGATATGGTGACACCCCGTAAATAAAAGAAATGCAAAGTAAAGCCAGGCGGAATGGGAGATGATACACCTAAACTCATGTAATTTAATAATGCAAACTCTGATTGATCCCTGATTTGGTGTGATAGTGGGCAGGTTATTCCTCTACATGTGTGAGGAAACAGAATGTGAATATATTGATGCCTTGAGGAAATATAGTACTACAAACGCAGAAGTACAATAAGAGGAAATATCAAATATGAAGGTCTATGATGAGTGTATCCATTTACTTTTAGGTATCTTTGGCTACAGGTATCACACTTGGTTTCTGATGCTCAGTTAAACTGTTAGCTGATGCTTTTACACCCCCTCACTCATTCACTCATTCATTCATTCATTTATTTATTAGTTCATGTTGAAGCATCTGCTCCTCAGGATTTAATATTTCAGATAGAGGAGGGAATGAATAATTAGTTTGATCTTCACTGGTGGATTCTGTAGAGCTCAAAACAAATAGAGCAACTTCTATTTTGTTTTACCTCAACTGTTAAATAATGATATGATAAATATATAAAAAAAATATAAATAAAAAGTTCCTGTTATGTAATAAATAAACTCTCTAAATATGAGATTTAAAGGGGCTGTTTGTAACTTCTTACACGTATAAATCACCCGGGTCGGTGTCTCGTGTGGCTACGCTGTTCAGACAAGACTCCAACACAAACTACACGGAAGCACTAAAACCGCAAAGTTATATCTAGTGAAGCCCGTCTGTTAAACAGTGTTGGCCGCGGTCGGAGGATGCGGGGGAGACCGTAGCTTTGGTCTCCAGGGCCGGAGTCTCTGCTGTACTCTGCTCCTCTGCTCCTCTGCCTGCACACTCACTACACACTGCAGAAGACTTCGTAGCTCTGAGAATATCTAGTGAATGTACAGTGGACGTTTGTGCAGAAATAACTGCTGCAGCTCCTCCAGACCAACAGAGGTTTCCTGTGTCTTGTGAAGTGACGGGGCTCTGCAGAGAGAAACGTTATCGTCTCTGACCGAAGCTCCGGTGTCTCCCCTGTTCCCTTCGACCGCGGTCGGGAGGCTGAAGCAGGAAAAGCCAACACTAGGATCAGCGGTGATTCATAGAGAGACCTTCGTCTGGTCAGCTAACATTACTGCCAAGCAGCTGAAATATAGAGTGATATTGTGGTTTTAGCTGACGTGTGTCGCCTCACTGTTTTGAGCGATGCTCGTTCATGTCTATGTAGAGAGAGCACAAGCGTGAGCAACAGGACGCTGGTTTTCGTTGACTTAACGGCCACAGGTGCCGCTGTTAACAAGCAATTCTGATTCTTATAAACAGTCCCTTTAAATAATGATAAATATATATAAAAAATATATATAAATAAAAAGTTCCTATTATTTAATAAATAAACTCTAAATATGAGATTCAATGACTGAAAACTCTTCAATCTCACTGAGAACAAACACTTTGATATTAAATGAGTAGAAGAAACACAGTGACTGATATGAGATCAGTAGAAGAAGACTGTAATATGAGATCAGCTGCTGCCTCCTGCTGGAGCATCTTGACATCTGCTGTTTCTGTCTGATCCTTCTGGTCTGGATCAGCTGCTTCTGTCTGATCAGGACTCTCTCTCTCTGAGCTCGACTGCTTCTGTCTGTCAGATCCAGCATGGCGGTGTCTACATCTTCTCGTGATCTCTTCACTGAAGGAGTGAGAGCTGTTCTCAACACGTGGCCGGTTCTACAGGTAAATATGATCCGTGACGGCACACCTGGACCAACAGACACCAGACACACCTGAGCCACTGGGCCTGCATCCCAAAGCTCTTAATTGCATCCCCGTTTCACTCACTTGCGTTTTAGTCCCTCCCACCAGGGAAGCGTGGAGAGACGCAAGGAAACCATACGAGGACAGAGGAAACGAGGACGTTTTAAGAGACATGAGACGTTGTTGTTGTTTCCTCTGAAGCGTCACGTGAAGCGACGTCCGTTTCTGATGACAGCAGCAGCTGATCACATCTGGATCAGCTGTCAGCCAGCTCTAACAGCTGTTTATGTCTGAACTGATCTAATACTAATAAAGACTAACAGTTATTCTCAGTGGCAGAGCAGCAGTGTTTTCTCTCTGTAGTCTGTTACCTGTTTAACAAACACCTGCACATGAATAACAGCTGCAGTCTGTATTTCTACTGTGGACTGAGTCCTGCTTAGAGGACCAGGAACCATCTCTACTGGCACAATATCTTTATATTATTTATTCATTATTAGCGTCAGTATTTATTGATATTCTGACAGTAGAATTTATTTATTAGGCTGAATGTTTCAGGGAAAATGTAAATGATGTAACTCATATCAAACCCGAGGTTCAGGAATTATCAGCCTCATGTGACTGAATGGAAATGAGAATAAGTTATGTAAAAGGTGTTTGTTGCTGACAGACACTCTCCTTCTCTCTCTGACTTTAATAGTATCATTAATAAAAGTTAACGGGGGAAATAACAGATTATGAAAAGAAAAATCTTTCTAATAAATGAAGGAAGTTATTTTAAGTCAGTTTGTCAGGTGTTTGTCTGCTGCTGTTCAGAGCTACAATTAACACCGATTTTAACTACATGGTGAATCAGAAGACAACTAAAATAAACATAAGAGTGACCCGGGTTGTTACTATAGATATAGACTCACATCCTTTGTGTTTCTGTGCTCAGATCGCGGTGGATAACGGGTTTGGAGGAATGTACGGGCAGCAGAAAGCTGACTGGATGGTGGATGTGGTCCAGCAGTACTTCCATGACAATGGTAGGTAACCATGGTAATCTGTCAGCTGCTGATTATTGTATGTGTTTACACTGGGATAGTTTGTCATTTATTGATCGATTGAATGATTTATTAATCTATCACAGCTGCTCAGGTACTCTGTACTCTACCTGCTCAGGTACTCTGTACTCTACCTGCTCAGGTACTCTGTACTCTACCTGCTCAGGTACTCTGTTCACTACCTGCTCAGGTACTCTGTTCACTACCTGCTCAGGTACTCTGTACTCTACCTGCTCAGGTACTCTGTACTCTACCTGCTCAGGTACTCTGTACTCTACCTGCTCAGGTACTCTGTTCACTACCTGCTCAGGTACTCTGTTCACTACCTGCTCAGGTACTCTGTACTCTACCTGCTCAGGTACTCTGTTCACTACCTGCTCAGGTACTCTGTACTCTACCTGCTCAGGTACTCTGTTCACTACCTGCTCAGGTACTCTGTTCACTACCTGCTCAGGTACTCTGTTCACTACCTGCTCAGGTACTCTGTACTCTACCTGCTCAGGTACTCTGTTCACTACCTGCTCAGGTACTCTGTTCACTACCTGCTCAGGTACTCTGTACTCTACCTGCTCAGGTACTCTGTACACTACCTGCTCAGGTACTCTGTACTCTACCTGCTCAGGTACTCTGTTCACTACCTGCTCAGGTACTCTGTTCACTACCTGCTCAGGTACTCTGTACACTACCTGCTCAGGTACTCTGTTCACTACCTGCTCAGGTACTCTGTACACTACCTGCTCAGGTACTCTGTTCACTACCTGCTCAGGTACTCTGTTCACTACCTGCTCAGGTACTCTGTACACTACCTGCTCAGGTACTCTGTTCACTACCTGCTCAGGTACTCTGTTCACTACCTGCTCAGGTACTCTGTTCACTACCTGCTCAGGTACTCTGTACACTACCTGCTCAGGTACTCTGTACTCTACCTGCAGAGTTTCTGTAGAAACTATACTACAGTAACACTAATATTCGGGATTAGACTAATATATGATAGGACCTTTATTCTGGTGATATTCTGTACATGTCGGAGTGAGTCTGGTATTTACTGTATGTTGTCTCATATTGTGTGTGTGTGTGTGTGCGTGTAATCAGCTGACCTGGAGCGGTGTGAGGTCGAGGACTTCATTGCTGAACTGATGAATCAGGAGTTTGACACAGAGGTGGATGATGGGAGTTTACCTCAGGTACACACACACACACACACACACACACCCACACACCCCTCGGTTTCTGATGCCAACTGCTAGAATGCAGGTTAAAGGCACGTCAGCTTTGGCTTCACTTCTCAGACCCGGACCAGGAGGTTGCCGCTCGCATGAGACCGACATATGAAATTACCATCAAATTAATATAAGGTGGTCCAGGTGTGAACGGTGTTTATCTATGATGTTAACCCTGTTTCACCTGTATTTCCAGGTGTGTGACAGTCTGGTGCAGTTGTTCAGCCAGTGGCAGCAGGGAGCGCTGCAGCAGCTCAAACACACCATCAACACTGTCACACAGAAGACGAGTCAGAGGGCAAAGGTCACAGCTGCTCCCACACAGTCTGATGAAGACAGTGATGACGACACACAGGTACGTCTCACCTGACACACAACTCTGATCGGTCAGTTTAACTTGACAAATTGAGTTCTGATATACTATAGTATAGTATAGTGTGATGATCAATGTATTATGTGATGTTAGAGTATTATCTTATAAACAACAATCAGCAGTCAGGTGATTCAGGAATCTTCTTTATTCACAAATAGTAATTAATGTCTTCCTGTGTTCAGGTGATGGAGTGTGAATCCTCCGGTCCATCAGTCAGCAGGAAAGATCCTTCTCCACCTCCCCCTCTTCAGGAAGAAGACGACGGGTGGACGGTGGTGCGTAAGAAGTGAAGAGGAAGATGAAGAGCAATATGAACTGTTGAACTCAGAATCAGCTGACCTCTGACCTTAAGGAGGAGCTGTGTGTGATGCTGAAAAAGACTGTAATGGTGTCTCGTGGTGTTGCGGTCTGCAGCCTGAAAGGACAGAAGCTTCATTAAACCGGACTCACTCTGGTTTCTCTGCTTGTTTTTATATTAAACCTGTGAAACTCCTGCGCTGTGTCCTGTACAATGTCATCACTCTACTGTGACTGTAATACTACATTCTGACATATTATACTATGACTACACAAAGTACTATGAACAGAACAGTACACTGTACAGAGGACTTAACAAGTTCGTTAAGGCGGGAAGAATTAAATGGAGGCTGGGACACGGTCTTGAGTGCACACCAGATTTTGTTGCCGTGACCTCCCTCCTTGTTTCTGATTTTGTCCTGCAGCCAATCAGCTGTCTCTCTGATGTCACTCTGATTGTTTGGAGTTGAAAATCTTGGCTAGCAGCGAGACGTTTGATTGGCTCTTCTGCTGTATGAGGTGGGTCTTGTCCAGGTGCTTCTGGGTAAAAGAGTCTTTCTTCTTCTTCTTCCTCATCTGGATCTCCTCTTCTGTCTGACGCTGAGTGAAGTCCCACGTCCTGTCCTCCACCTGACGACGACAAATAAAGTTTTAGGACAAACACAAGGGTCAGAGGACAGAGGGTCAGAGGACAGAGGGTCCGAGGACAGAGGGTCTCGTATGCTGTACAGATTGTAAAGCCCCTTGAGACAAACAGCTGATAGTGGTCTATAATATAAAGTTACTGTGACTCCACCTGTATTGGAACTACAGGTAGATTCAGCTGAGTGTTTATAGTTTACCTGTTGTCCGTCTCTCTGTCTCTTCTTCCTCAGCTTGTCCATGTTAGCACTTTTATCCACATTGTTCAGGTAGAAGTTTGTTTCTCTCTTCGCCTGAGACACCTCAGTCCTGAGTCTCTGCTGGAGGACGGTCTGCTCGTAGGCCAGCCGCTCGCTCAGGTGAGTCCACTGGAACCTGTGCAGGTACTACAGAGACAGACAAGACAGGTGAGTCCTAGGATTGCATTTTCAGTCATTCAGATCTAGTTTTAGATACTGAGCAGATTGTACCTTGATGGACCAGAGGTCGGAGGAGAATCGTTGGCGTTTCCTGGTTCCCATCGGTGTGTTGTGGAGAGACGCTGCCACTCTCTTCGCCATTCGTTTATCTCTGAACTCCACCCATCCTTCAGTAAAATCACACCTCCTCAACCCAGACTTCTTCTTCCTCCTCCTCACCTGACCATCTGAGGGATCAATAATACAGTGATCAGAAAATAAACAGGCAATAAAAACTGTCATCTCACCATCTGAGGACAGAGGAGACGAGGACAGAAGGAGAGGTAAATAGTGGAAATGTTAAGTCTCTTCCGGTTTGTCTGGTTTATCACAGCGAGTCGGGTTTATTTCAGCGAGTCGGGTTTATTTCAGCGAGTCGGGTTTATCACAGCGGGTCGCGTTTCTTACAGCGGGTCGAGTTTATCTCAGCGGGTCGGGTTTATCTCAGCGAGTCGGGTTTATCTCAGCGGGTCGGGTTTATCTCAGCGAGTCGGGTTTATTTCAGCGAGTCGGGTTTATCACAGCGGGTCGCGTTTCTTACAGCGGGTCGAGTTTATCTCAGCGGGTCGGGTTTATTTCAGCGAGTCGGGTTTATTTCAGCGAGTCGGGTTTATTTCAGCGAGTCGGGTTTATCTCAGCGGGTCGGGTTTATCTCAGCGAGTCGGGTTTATTTCAGCGAGTCGGGTTTATCTCAGCGAGTCGGGTTTATCTCAGCGGGTCGGGTTTATCTCAGCGAGTCGGGTTTATCGCAGCGCGTCGGGTTTATCGCAGCGAGCCGGGTTTATCGCAGCGCGTCGGGTTTATCGCAGCGAGCCGGGTTTATTGCAGCGCGTCGGGTTTATTACAGCGCGTCAGGTTTATTACAGGGAGTTGTGTTTATTTCAGGGAGTTGGGAGTTGTGTATTTGTACCTTCAGGTTGGAGGAAGATACGTCCGATCTCTCCGAACACTGACAGTATTCGTGTATATATATATTTGTGTGTATTTTTTGTGTATTTGTACCTTCAGGCTGGAGGAAGACGCGTCCGATCTCTCCGTACACGGACAGCAGGTTCCTCAGGTGTTTTGGGCGGAACCTCGGAGGAACGTGACCGATGTAGATGATTCCTGGAACACACTTCACTCCAACAGCTTTCTGTTTGGTCTTCTTCTTCATCCCTGCACCACCACCATCATCATCATCTTTGTTTTTCTGCTCTTCATCACCATCTGAGTGTTCATCTTCATCATCGTCCCCTCCACTTTCTGCAGCAGCTCCCTCCTCCTCCTCCTCCTCTTCCTCTCTCTCTTCTATCTGAGCAGTAGTCTTCATCTCCTCCTCCTCCTCTTCTTCTTCTTCTTCTTCCTCCTCCTCTTCTTCCTCCTCTTCTTCTTCTATCTGAGCTGTAGTCTTCATCCCCTCCTCTTCTTCCTCTCTTCTCTCCATCACTGTGTAACTATGTTCCTGTTGAACCCTCTGATAAACTGATCACTAATCGATAAACTGCTTTGAGATCAGATCGATCATCAGCTGTTTTTCATCAGTTTCTTCTTTTTAATCGAGCAGAATCACTTCCGGGTTTTCTTCCTTTCACATTAAAACGTTTCTTCTGTATAAATTAATGTGTAAATAAATCTCACCTTCAGTGTAAACTCCTCATCAACACTGAAACACAACATGCAGGTCGCCTCTCACGTGTGGAACATCTGTCGCGTCTTAATGACGTAACTGAGCGTCATGTTAGCAAAAACAATCAGCTGACATGCAACTTCCGGTTATGCCTTCAAAATAAGAACTTGGTAACTGACAGCATAGTATGAAAGTCTGTTTTTGACCTGGCAATCAATTCCATAATCATTCTTGGAAAGAAGTTTATACCTAAAAATAGATTCCTGAAATCAAGACCAAATTTCTATGTTTTTCACAAGGAGCTGTGTTTTTACTTTTCATCTCTGAAACATATGAAGAAAAAGAATGCTATGAAGCTTTCAATGTTAGTTGAGGACCTTAACCTTACAGAGAACCCCTATAGCACTATTAGCACTATTCACACATTCCCTTACTTTTCTTTTTTTTGTTTGTTGTTTTTTTTCTTTTTTTTCTCTCTCTTCATCCACACTCTTATACGTACGACAATTTCCAGGCTTGTCTGTTCCCTTGTAGTTGTGGACTGTTCTGTACGATTCCATATTGTAATGTCAATTTCTCAATAAAAAAAAAGTCTGTTTTTAATCAGCTCAAAAGCTCCTGGATGTCTTTACTTTGAAAAGTCACCCCGGAAGGTTGGGGTCGGCTTCCGGTCATGGCGGGATGTTTTGAAGAGGAAGCTACTGTTAGTGTTGGTGTAGGGTTAACCAGTGGAGATGCAGAGGTCTGTGTCCAGTCTGTCTCTGAGTCCCAGTGTGAAGATGAAACTGGTCAACGCTGGTTTCCAGTTCACTGCAGACCTGCTGCACCTCAAACCACTACAACTCAGCAAAGGTAACTTATATTATTATTATGTTTACAGACATATATACACACACACACACACACACACACACACACACACACACACACACACTCACATTAAGTTAGTGTTAAATGAATGTAATGGGATGTTTTGTGTTCTGTTGCAGAGGCCAGTCTGTCCCAGCAGGAGGCGCTGGAGGTTCTGCAGACTGTGAGGAGAGAGGGATCAGGAGGTGATGGAGCAGCAGGAGCAGGAGGAGGAGGAGGAGGAGCAGCAGGAGCGTCAGCCTCTCTGACTGCTCTGGAGCTCCTGCAGAAGGAAGAGGAACTGAGGAGCATCGTGACGTTCTCCTCTCAGCTGGACGCTGCTCTCGGAGGAGGACTTCCTGTCGGGAAAACAACCGAAATCTGTGGAGCTCCAGGAGTCGGAAAAACACAACTATGGTCAGACACACTGTGACACATTATGACACACTATAACACACTGTGACACATTATGACACACTATAACACACTGTGACACATTATGACACACTATAACACACTGTGACACATTATGACACACTATAACACACTGTGACACGCTGTAACACACTGTAACACATTATGACACACTATAACACACTGTGACACACTGTGACACACTGTGACACACTATTACACACTGTGACACACTGTGACACACTGTAACACATTATGACACACTATAACACACTATAACACACTGTGACACACTGACACACTATTACACACTGTGACACACTGTGACACACTGTAACACATTATGACACACTATTACACACTGTAACACATTATTACACACTGTGACACACTGTGACACACTGTGACACACTGTAACACATTATGACACACTATAACACACTGTGACACACTGTAACACATTATGACACACTATAACACACTGTGACACGCTGTAACACACTATTACACACTGTGACACACTGTAACACATTATGACACACTATTACACACTATTACACACTGACACACTGTAACACATTATGACACACTATAACACACTAACACATTATGACACACTATAACACACTGTGACACGCTGTAACACACTATTACACACTATTACACACTGTGACAAACTGTGACATGCTATAACACACTGTGACACGCTGTAACACACTATTACACACTTTGACACACTGACACGCTGTAACACACTATTACACACTGTGACATGCTATAACACACTGTGACACGCTGTAACACGCTATAACACACAACATCATCCTCTCAGCCTGCAGCTGGCGGTGGACGTTCAGGTGCCTCAGTGTTTCGGGGGGGTCGGAGGTCAGGCGGTCTACATCGACACTGAGGGCAGCTTCCAGCTTCAGAGAGTCGTCGACATCGCCACCGCCGTCGTCCAACACTGCTCCTTATTGATCGAGGACGAAGAGCAACGAGTCGCCATGACGACCTTCACCGTTGAATCCATCCTGTCCAACATGTTCCTGGTAATGATGAACGGTCGTCATGGTAACAGATCACCTCAATGTTTCACAGTGATGTCATCACACAGCAGCAGGTTGTAATGATTCCGATTGGCCGTCTGTCTCGCCTCTCTCAGGTGCGTTGCCATGACTACGTGGAGCTGCTCGCCGAGCTCCATCTGTTGCCTGACTTCCTGTCTGACCACCCAAAGGTCCGCCTCCTGGTGATTGACAGCGTGGCTTTTCCGTTCCGGCAGCACTTTGACGAGCTGTCGCAGAGGACACGCCTCCTCAACGGCCTCGCCCAGCAGCTCATCGCCATGGCAACCAGTCACAGCATCGCCGTGATGATAACCAACCAGATGACCACCCGGCTGCAGGGTGGCCAATCACAGCTGGTCCCCGCCCTCGGGGAGAGCTGGGGCCACGCCCCCACCATCCGGCTCCTCCTACACTGGGCGGGGTCACGGCGGCTGGCGGACATTTTTAAATCTCCAGATCACAGGGGGGCCACCGTTCAATACCAGATCACCTCTGAGGGATTCAGAGACGTCGAACAATCAGAGCAGCCGCCGAGCAAACGACCCCGGACACACTCCGTCGAATCAGCGGCCAGCCAGAGAGACAATAGCCGCTGATTGGTCAGAGACCTGAGAGTGACCCTGATGAACACGTTTAGAGATATTCAGTGAAACTCTTTCAGATTGGAGCGTGAAGCTCAAATGAAATGTTCTGTAATATTTACGGATTTAAATAAAGTTCAATGAAACACGTCTGTGTGTCTGTAAACAGGATGAGAACGAGATCCAGCAGAAATGTGAATTTAGTTTGTTGTGTTGCGTCTGTAGTCTAACTGGATGATGTCACGCCGAGGGAGTGATGTAAACAACCAGGACGATGGCATGGTCGTAGAATCCCAGCCAGCAGGTCAGTGTCAGGGTAACCCTACCTCTACTGTAACTCATCTGTTGTTAACACCTTTCCTCTCGCCCTCGCCCTGCACTTCCTGTTCACCTGTACAGTCTGAAGGCCGTTGACAGACACGGTGGAGTCCGGGATGTCGTTGGCTGCATCTCAAGTCTCTTAAACTGTATCCACGTTTTCTCACTTGCATCCTTTCCTTGCGTCCTTCCCACCGAGGATGCAAGGAAAGAAACGACGCAAGTGAGGACATGTGAATGCAGAGAAACACAAAACACTCTTCCTCTCTGTCTATCTGTCTATAATTATGATAATAATAATAATAATAATAATAATGTTAGAATACTTGTATTAAAGTAAATATGTAAAATAATGTTAGAATACTTTTAATATATATTATTATAGTAAATATGTGAAATAATGATAGAATACTTCTATTAAAGTAAATATATATTATAGTAAATATATTAAATAATGTTAGAATACTTGTATTATAGTAAATATGTAAAATAATGTTAGAATACTTCTATTAAAGTAAATATATATTATAGTAAATATGTTAAATAACGTTAGAATACTTGTATTATAGTAAATATCTATTATTATAGTAAATATGTTAAATAATGTTAGAATACTTGTATTATAGTAAATATCTATTATTGTAAGTATGTAAAATAATGTTAGAATACTTCTATTATAGTAAATATATAAAATAATGTTATAATACTTGCATAAAAGTAAATATCTATTATTATTGTAAATATGTGTAATAATGTTAGAATACTTCTATTATAGTAAATATTTATTAATATAGTAAATATATAAAATAACGTTGGAAAACTTCTATTATAGTAAATATATATTATAGGAAATTTGTGAAATAATGTTAGAATCCTATTATAGTAAATATCTATTATTATTATTATTATTATAGTAAATATGTCAAATAATGTTAGAATACTTGTATTATAGTAAATATGTGAAATAATGTCAGAATACTTCTATTATAGTAAATATATATATTATTATTGTAAATATCTAAAATAATGTTAGAATACTTCTATCATAGTATATATATATATTATTATTATTGTAAATATGTAAAATAATGTTAGAATACTTGTATTGTAGTAAATCTCTATTATTATAGCAAATATGTGAAATAATGTTAGAACTTGCATTACAGTAAATATATATTATTATAGTAAATAAGTAAAATAATGTTAGAATACTTGAATTATAGTAAATATTATTATTGTAAATATGTAAAATAATGTTAGAATAACTATTATAGTAAATATTTATTATTATTGTAAATATGTGAAATAATGTTAAAACATTTGTATTATAGTAAATATTATTTTTGTTGTTTGTTTTTAAAAATGAACAGATTATTTTTTATTTTTTATGATGACCTCATTCATTTATGTATTATGTGCGTGTTTATTGTTTGTATAATTAAATGATTTTAAGAAAACAGAGTACCGGGACGTGCTGTGACGTCACTCCCGGTGCTGTGAGTGTCTCCGTCAGGACGCACCGGAGGACCGGAGGAGGACCGGAGGAGCAGCGGAGCAGCAGCAACATGGCTGCAGATTACTGGGAGCCAGAAAGACCTGAGACTCTGTCAGACTGAACCGAGCCGAGGACGACCCGGGACAGACCGGGACCAGCCCTCCCGGTGAGTCAACCACACCACCGAGCTCCGTGTGTTACCGGGGAAAACCGTTATATCCGTTATCCAAAGAAACGGAGAGAGAAACCCGCTCCGCTCCGCCTCCGCTGCTATTTATATCACACTGATGACATTTACTGCAGGACATAGACGGACCCCGTCCTCTACACTGATACAGTGAATACACAGTTACTGCAGGAATTAGACGGACCCCGTCCTCCACACTGATACAGAGGAAACACAGCACGTAGACGGTACCACAGATCCAGGTACATAGCCAGGTGATATCATGTTAACTGTCAGATAGTCTGTATTCATTTCACCTCGACAGACCAGAACACAACACATAATACAAACTAAACACATCAGTGGACCAGGTTAAATGATGTGAACTGGACCAGTTTAAAGGTCCCATATTGTGCTCATTTTCAGGTTCATACTTGTATTTTGTGTTTCTAATAGAACATGTTTACATGCTGTAATGTTCAAAAAACACTTTATTTTCCTCATACTGTCTGTCTGAATATGCCTGTATTTACCCTCTGTCTGAAACGCTCCGTTTTAGCGCATTTCAACGGATTGCAACATAATTGTGTTGCTAGGCAACAGCCTGGGTCCATGTTTACTTCCTGTCAGCTGATGTCATTCACATACACTGCAACAGGAAATAAACTGGGACACATTTAGAATGTTTACGTTTAAAACCGTGTAATGGTCTAAATATTGTATATTTGTGACATCACAAATGGACAGAAATCCTAACAGCTTGTTTCAAACGCACAATTTCTGAATACGGACTACTTGTATTTCTCAGTATATTGAGCGCTTTGATAGTTTAACAGTATTTATAAAGCACTTAAACCTGCTTTATAATATAAAAGATATGAAAATCTCCCTTTTTACGATATGGGACCTTTTAAACGCTGTGAACTGGACCAGTTTAAATGATGTGAACTGGACCAGTTTAAATGCCGTGAAAAACCCTGTTGATTTCCTGTGTTTCCCTGTGCAGGTGTTGTCTGCAGGCTGGCTGCCCCGCCCCCCTTAGCGTCACGCCCTCTCCTGCCCCCCCGCCCCCCCCTCATGGAGAGGATGAGGAAGATCAAACGGCAGCTGTCACTCACCCTTGGGAGGGGAGGGGCCGGGGGAGGGGACAGGACACTGAGTGACACCATCAATCAGGAAGTGACATCACACAGTGACTCAGGTAACACACACACACACACACACACACACACAAAGGATCAGGTGTGACCTCCATAGGGACACACCTGAGAGGTCACAACTTGAAGCATCACAGTGGTGTTATGGAACAAAGTGTCACCTGACTCCTCCCTCTGATCTGATTGGTTGGTTGGATTTATGATTTTGATTGGTTGTCTGTTGAAACGATCAATCAGTCTGCTGCTGATCTGATGACATATTTCTTTTCTTTTTCTCCTTTTTTCCACAAAATCAACCAATCATCATCCCTCCATCACCCCTCCATCACCCCTCCATCATCCCTCCATCACCCCTCCATCACCCCTCCATCACCCCTCCATTATCCCTCCATCACCCCTCCATCATCCCTCCATCATCCCTCCTTCACCCCTCCATTATCCCTCCATCACCCCTCCATCATCCCTCCATCATCCCTCCTTCACCCCTCCATTATCCCTCCATCATCCCTCCTTCACCCCTCCATAATCCCTCCATTACCAATCCATCATCCCTCCATCATCCCTCCATCATCCCTCCATCCCTCCATTACCCCTCCATCATCCCATCATCACCCCTCCATCACCCTTCCATCATCCCTTCATCACCCCTCCATCACACCTCCATCATCCCTCCATCAACCCTACATCATCTCTCCATCATCCCTCCATCACCTTTCCATCACCCCTACATCACCTCTCCATCATCCCGTCATTACCCCTCCATCATCCCGTCATCATCCCTCCATCACCCCTACATCACCTCTCCAACACCCCTCCACCATCCCTCCATCACCCCTCATCATCCGTCCATCACCCCTCATCATCGCTCCATCATCTCTCCATCACCCCTCCATCATCCCTCCATCAGAGGTGATGTCACTTCGAGGTTCTTCTGGAGGTTTGAAGGTTCGAGGTTCGTCTTCTTCAGTTCAGTCTCTTCTTCAGTCGTACAGCAGCTCACTGAGGAAACCTCGAGGCCTCGGACGCAGCCTGAGCTCCTACCTGAACCACACCGCACGACTGGGTACTAATACTACAAATACTACCTGAACCACACCGCACAACTGGGTACTAATACTACAAATACTACCTGAACCACACCGCACGACTGGGTACTAATACTACAAATACTACCTGAACCACACCGCACGAATGGGTACTAATACTACAAATACTACCTGAACCACACCGCACGAATGGGTACTAATACTACAAATAATACCTGAACCACACCGCACGACTGAGTACTAATACTACAAATACTACCTGAACCACACCGCACGAATGGGTACTAATACTACAAATAATACCTGAACCACACCGCACGACTGGGTACTAATACTACAAATAATACCTGAACCACACCGCACGACTGAGTACTAATACTACAAATACTACCTGAACCACACCGCACGACTAGGTACTAATACTGGAAATACTACCTGAACCACACCGTACAACTAGGTACTAATACTGGAAATACTACCTGAACCACACCGCACGACTGAGTACTAATACTACAAATACTACCTGAACCACACCGCACGACTAGGTACTAATACTGGAAATACTACCTGAACCACACCGTACAACTGGGTACTGATATTACAAATACTACCTAAACCACACCGTACGACTGGGTACTAATACTGGAAATACTACCTGAACCACACCGCACGACTGAGTACTAATACTACAAATACTACCTGAACCACACCGCACGACTAGGTACTAATACTGGAAATACTACCTGAACCACACCGCACGACTGAGTACTAATACTACAAATACTACCTAAACCACACCGCACGACTGGGTACTAATACTACAAATAATACCTGAACCACACCGCACGACTAGGTACTAATACTACAAATACTACCTGATCCACACCGCACGACCGGGTAGTAATGCATGATGGCCAGGTGTGGTACATCCCCCACCACGGGGTGTACCGCAGTGGCAGCCTTCTCCAGTCACCTCACCCCTCGGTAAAAGGTACCGCTGTTATGTACTGTGTTCATGTTCTCTGTGTGTATGTTTGTGTATTTTCAGAGATCGTCCATGAGGATGTAAAGATGAGTTCAGATGGAGAAAGTGATCTGGTGTCTTCTTCAGACGACGTTCCGAGTCCAGTTAAAGTGAGAATGAGAAACAAGAAGATCTCTACAGAGGTACACACACAGTAACACACGTACTGTATACACAACAACCCACACTTACGTTGGTTTATTACACGGCCGTGTTGAATACTCGATTCTGATTGGTCAATCACGGCGTTCTATGGTGTGTTTTTTCTTTATAGCAGACCGTTGCTATGTATAACAGACCGTTGCTATGGGCGCAGTTCTGATGTCGGACTCTGGCGGACCGTTTTTGTGTCAAATTATTGATTTCTTCAGTAAGTAGCCGTGTAATAAGCGGGATAATGTACAGCTAGCGGGTCATTGTTACGTCTGGAATACCCTGCTAAACCTGCTGCCCCGCGACCCGGCCCCGGATAAGAGGAAGAAGATGGATGGATGGATGGAGGGATAATTAACGCAGTAAGAATTATGATCTTAATGTCTCTCTCTCTCTCTCTCTCTGTTGTGTTTCAGGACATTAACAAACGTCTCTCGTTACCGGCTGACATTCGTCTTCCAGACGGTTACCTGGAGAAGTTTAATCTGATTGGTCCGGCTCTGTTCGAGCAGCCAATCAGCAGACGGCTGCGCAGAGTGTCTCTGGTATATCTACCTGCTTCTACTCTTCCGGTTTCTATTGTATTCTATTATTAGTATTTGGTGTCTTCACAGATTATATTAACCATCTCCTGTCTGTCTGTCTGTCTCTCTGTGTGTCTGTCTGTCTGTCTGTCTGTCTCTCTGTCTGTCTGTCTCTCTGTCTGTGTCTGCAGTCAGAGATTGGTTTTGGGAAACTGGAGACGTACATCAAACTGGACAAACTGGGAGAGGTGAGGACTCACCTGACTGTGTTGATGTGAACAGACCAAACTGTTTGAATCGAACCCTCTCTACCTGTCTGTCTCACATGTCTTCCTCTCACCTGTCTCCCTCTCACGTCACTCTCTCTCACCTTTCTATCTCTCACCGGTGTCTCACCTGTGTCTCTCTCACCTGTCCCTCTAAATCTGTCTCTCTCACCTGTCCCTCTAAACCTGTCTCTCTCTCACCTGTCCCTCTCTACCTGTTTCTCTCACCTGTCCCTCTCTCACATGTCCCTCTCACCTGTCCTTCTCTACCTGTTTCTCTCACCTGTCCCTCTCTCACATGTCCCTCTCACCTGTCCCTCTCTCACATGTCCCTCTCACCTGTCCTTCTCTACTTGTTTCTCTCACCTGTCCCTCTCACCTGTCTCTCTTATCTGTCCCTCTCACCTGTCCCTTTCTACCTGTCCCTCTCACCAGTCCCTCTCTACCTGTCCCTCTCACCTGTCTCTTTCTCTACCTGTCTCTCTCTCTACCTGTCTCTTTCACCTGTCTCTCTCTCTACCTGCACCTCACACCTGTCTGTATTTCTACCTGTCTCTCTCACCTGTCTCTCTCTCTACCTGTCTTTCTGCAGGGGACCTACGCTACAGTGTATAAAGGTCGCAGTAAACTGACTGATAACCTCGTGGCTCTGAAGGAGATTCGTTTGGAACATGAAGAAGGAGCTCCGTGTACTGCTATCAGAGAAGGTACTACAGTACTTATGTTGTACTGCAGAAGCGATACTACAGTACTATAGAGTACTACAGTGTACTATAGTGTACTACAGTGTACTATAGTGTACTACAGTGTACTATAGTGTACTACAGTGTACTACAGCTGTGCTGATCAGACTGCTAGCCCCCCTAGTACCTGCGTGCGTGCGTATATTAATGTGTGTGTGTTCTCCCTCAGTGTCTCTGTTGAAGGATCTGAAACACGCCAACATCGTCACGCTTCATGACATCATCCACACACAGAAGTCCCTCACACTGGTGTTTGAGTATCTGGTGAGAGACACACACACACACACACACACACACACACACACACACACACACACACACACACCTTGATATTTGGTGTATTGAGCCTTTAATCGTGTTTCTTGTGTGTTTCAGGACAAAGATTTGAAACAGTATCTGGATGACTGTGGAAACATCATCCATGTTCACAACGTCAATGTGAGAAAACCTGTAATGTACCTGTCAGTACTACCGATACAGCTGTTTGTATATATTTATTAGGGGTGGGAAAAAAATCTAAAAAGTTCACAAAAATCACAATCGGCACATAAGTATCGTGATAGTATTGAATCAGGAGTTGGGTGTATCGTCCCAGCCCTCATATTTACGTATACAGCAGTTTACAGATTACATATCACTGACTGACATGGCGTCATTGACGCTGATATAAGACATGTGACATGCTGCTCACCTGATGTTTACCTTCACTCACCTCTCATTCAGCTTGCCGTTTTTTGTCTCCTCAGCTCTTTCTTTTCCAGTTGCTGCGAGGTTTGTCGTACTGTCACCGGAGGAAAGTTCTCCACAGAGACCTGAAACCCCAAAACCTGCTGATCAACGAGCGAGGAGAGCTCAAACTGGCTGACTTTGGTGAGTTCACTGCGTCTGTTTACTGCTGCTGTTTAGCACAACATGTTAACGTGGACAGTCTTGTGTGTGAGAATATGAATTCAAATGTTCATTTAAGATGTTACTTTTGTTCTTGTTGTGGATGAACTGAATTGAAAACTGCCAAATGAATGTAATGTAATGTTGTGATGTTACTGAAGGGTTGTGAACACAGTGATGATGTCACTATAATGATGTAACTCAGGTGTTGTGTGTGTTTCAGGTTTGGCTCGAGCGAAGTCGATCCCGACAAAGACGTACTCTAATGAGGTGGTGACGCTGTGGTACCGACCGCCGGACATCCTGCTGGGCAGCACCGACTACTCCACTCACATCGACATGTGGTCAGTACTGTAGTTTTGTGTATATATACTGTATACTGTATATACTGTATATATATATATATACACAGTGTGTGTGTGTGTGTGTGTGTATATATGTATATGTATACTGTATATATTTATGTATGTATTATACCATAATTGATCAGTTTTCCAGAGATCCAGACTCTAATGACCTGTCTGTCTCTCTGTCGGCCTAATGGTCTGTCTACCTGTTTCTCTGTCTGTCTGTCTGTCTGTCTGTCTGTCTGTCTGTCTGTCTGTCTCTCTGTCTGTCTGTCTGTAGGGGTGTTGGTTGTATCTTCTATGAGATGTCGACAGGTCGACCTCTGTTTCCTGGTTCCACGGTGGAGGAGGAGCTTCACTTCATCTTCAAACTCCTCGGTGAGAACCAATCAGCTTCTGTTTTTTCTGTTTATAGAAAACTGTGTGTTTGATGTATATTGTGTATATTTCTTGTGCAGGTACTCCCTCAGAGAAGAGCTGGCCTGGGATCAGTTCTAATGACGAATTTGTGTCGCACAATTACCCTCAGTACCGAGCAGAGAGACTGAGTAACCACACTCCCAGGTACGCAACTGTACCGCACAAAGGTACACATTTGTACCGCACACAGGTACACTACTGTACTGCACACAGGCACAGGTACACTACTGTACTGCAGAAACTTGGCTTAAGTTGACTGTGTGTGTGTGTGTGTGTGTGTGTGTTGTTCAGGCTCAGCAGTGAAGGAGTCGACTTGTTGTCAAAGTTCTTACAGGTCAGTAAACATCTCAACGTGTTTTTTTCTGGTTTCTGTCCAGTTCAGAATATGAATTATTCTATGAATAATTACTTTAAAAAAATAAAAATAATAATAAATAGATTAATAATAACAAATAGAATAACTCTAAATAGTAATGTATAATAATAATAAAATAGAATAACTCCTAATAACTAATAATAGTAATAATAACAAATAGAATAACTCTTAATAGTAATGTATAATAACAATAATACAAATTTATAATAATTATTAATAATAACTAATAATATAATAATAATAATAATAATAGAACAGTGATTTTAAGATCCTTAAACTGAGATGATGATTTAATGTTCATGTCATGACGTTTAGTAGTCTCATTTAGCCACTTGTTAGAAACCGCCTTTTTTAAGACACATTAAGGCTTCAAAATTAAGTAGTGGGACATTTACTGAGGTGTCTATTGTGTTGTTTTCTTCATACGATAACTTTTTTATTTATACTTCAGTTCGAAGGGAAGAAGAGGATCTCAGCAGCGGAGGCGATGCATCATAATTATTTCAGTAAGCTTGGAAGCAGAGTGGTAACACTTCCTGACTGTAAGTTTAAACACGACCTTTGACCCCTGTTTTTAATCCATAATGTCACTGTGTACTGTGACATCACAAAATCACTCACTGACTGTTGTTTCAGCAACGTCCATCTTCAGTCTGTCAGAGATTCAACTGGAAAAAGAAGCAATCAGACCGACAGTCACACCTGATCCAGGTAACACGCACACACACGCTCACGTTTGTCTTTCTATATTGGTGACACATGATGCTGTTTGTTGAGTTTAAATACATTTTTTATTTAAAATAAAAACGCCTTTTTTTCTGTTCAGCAATCAGTCCGGCCAAGAGGCGGAGTCTACTCTTCTGACATCATCATGAAGGCGCGGTCTGGTCTTCTGACATCATCGTGGAGGCGGGGTCAGAAACAAAGGGAAACTGAAAGAAAAGGAGGTGATGATTTTTTTTTCTCTGGAGGAGTAAAACAAAAGAAGAAGACACTGAACTTATTGTTAATCAAGAGAAGAAGGGAAGAGAATGGCAGCCTGCTGTCTACACAGACAGACAGACAGACAGACAGACAGACAGACAGACAGACAGACAGACAGACAGATGCAATAATGAATCACAGCAGCCATCTGACCAATCAGTTAACAACAGATTCATCTCCGTACATGAACGGATGACTGAGTTAAAGCTTATTGAACAGAACAGATGTTGGAGTGAATTCTGTCTTCCACTTTCAGATTAAACACATAAGACTTTGTTGTCATGGAAACAGCTGAATACAGGTGTCAGCTGTGTGAACACCTGCAGTGTCTGCAGCAACACTGTTAAAGTCCATAAATAACTCGTCATTAAATTTGAACTGCACTGAGTTCAAACTTTATTTGTTTAAATTTAAAAGCAGAACCAAACCATCGAAGAGAGTTCATCATCAGTTCTCACAGGAAGTGGTGCCGACAAACAGATTGATTTCCACCTGTTTTATACTATCCATCCATTTTGCTTCCTCTTATCCGGGGTCGGGTTGCGGGGGCAGCAGGCTTAGCAGGGAACCCAGGCGTCCCTCTCCCCAGCAACGTTTTCCAGCTCTTCCTGGGGGACCCGAGGCGTTCCCAGGCCAGACCAGATATATAATCTCTCCAATGTGTTCTGGGTCTACCCCGGGGCATCTTACCAGCTGGACGTGCTCAGAAAACCTTTAAAGGGAGGCAAATTGCGTCTCTGCAAAGAGCAGAGACGCAATTCTGAGAGCCCCAAACCGGACACTCTCCTCCCCCCGGCTGCGCCTTGAGATCCTGTCCATGAAAATCACAAACAGGATCAGTGACCAGGGACAACCCTGGTGGAAGCCAACACCCACTGGAAACGTGTTGGACTTTGTGCCGAGTATACAGACACAGCTCTCACTGTGGTTATACAAGGACCGAATGGCTCTTTGGTCTTCTGGTCTTCCATTCAACAGGGACTTTAGGTTGCCGCCACAACAGGCACCGACGACCTTCCGACCACAACTCCTCGCAGCCGCTTCCACAATGGAGGCTTTGAACAAGCCCACTCAGATTCGATGTCCCCAGCCTCCCCCCGGGATGCGCAAAATAGTCTTCCTTAGGTAGTTGAAGACCTCGCGGACAGGGGCCTCAGCCAGACGTTCCCAGTTCGCCCTCATGACACGTTTGGGTTTCCAAGGTCTGTCTGGCCGCCTCCCCCGCCATCTGATCCAACTCACCACTAGGTGGTGATCAGTTGACAGCTATGCTCCTCTCTTCGCCCGAGTGTCCAAGACATACGGCCGCAGATCTGATGATACGACCACAAAGTCGATCATCGTTCTTTGGCTTCGGGTGTTCTGGTGCCAAGTAAACTTAGGAACCGCCCTATGTTTGAACGTGTTTGTTATGGACAATCCATGACCATCACAGAAGTCCCACAACAAAACACCACTCTGGTTCAGATCAGGCAGGCCGATCCTTCCAATCACCCCCGTCTGGGTTTCTCCATCATCACCCATGTGAGCGTTGAAGTCCCCCCAGCAGAACTATCGAGACCCCAGTCGGCGACTCAAAGATACTCCAAGAGACGCCAAGAAGGCCGGGTACTCCGAGCTGCTGTTTGGTGCATAAGCACAAACTACATTCAAAGACTTCCTCTCAGCGACTCGTAGTATCATAGAGGCGACCCTCCTGTTCTCTGGGGAGAACTCCAACACAGCGGCGCTCAGCCGGGGTCTGGTGAGTATCCCCACACCCACCTGGCGCCTCTTAACCTGGGCAACTCCGGATAAGACGAGAGTCCAGCCCTTCTCCTGGAGTTTGGTTGCAGAACCAGAGCTATGCGTGGAGGTGAGTCCAACTATATCTAGTTGATACTGCTCCACATCCTGCACCAGCTCCGGTTCCTTCCACGTACCTAGAGCCAGTCTGCGATGCTGGGGATCAGCACACCTAGATCCCCACCTTTTCCTGCCGCCCGGCTCACACTGCACCCGACCCCAATGCCTATCCCCTGCGGGTGGTGGGCCCAAAGGGTGGCGGCTTCATGTTGATCTTTCGGGCTGTGCCCGGCCGGGCACCATGTGCCAAAGCCTGGCCACCAGATGCTCGCCGGCGAGCTCCCCTCCCAGGTGTGGCTCCAGAAGGGGGCCCCGGTTTCCTTTTTCCGGGTGAGGTTCCACAACTCTTTTGGTGCAGATTCATAAAGGGTCTGTGAATCGCTTTCGGTCTGGCCCCTCCTCTGAGACCACTTTGCCTTGGGAGACCCTACCAGGAGCTAATGCCCTCGACAACACAGGTCACTGGGGCACACAAACCCCTCCACCATGTTTAAGGTGGCGATTTATGAGGGATGAAGGGTGTTTTATACCTGTTTTAAGTAATACATTTACAGTACAGTACTATATTGACAGTACAGTACTGCATTGACAGTACAGTATTATATTTACAGTACTACATTTACACTTAAGTGTTATTTATTATAGAACCGACTGAAAAACTTTTGTTTGTTCAAACTGAAATCCACGGAGAAAAGAAAAAGAAAAGAAACTGACTGTTTTTATTCTGAAATTGTGAAATTAGTTTCTGCTGTTCTGCATGTGTGTGTCGTACACTCAGACTGTATGAAATACTGGTAATATATGTACTAATACTGTAAAAATACAGTGATACTGTAAATATATATACAGGTATACTGTAAGTCTGCAGTAAACAGCTGTGAGCTGTTTTCTTTATACGTGCTCTTTATCACAGATCATTTTATTTTAACAGGATTTATTTTACTGGAGGTCAATAAGTTGTTTTTCCCACCGACTGTCGGGAACCAGGAGAGGACGGTGTGATGTCACCTGATCCTCAGTGACATCCCCTTATCGGAGGTCAGGGGCGGGGCTTATCGGTGGTCATGGGCGGGGCTTATCGGTGGTCATGGGCGGGGCTTTGCCAGCAGATTGTCAGTTTCAGATGGTTTGATCTTGAGAATCTCGTCACTTCAGATAAAGTGATTTCTCTGAAAAACATCTTTTTAGGATTTTGTTTTTCAGGTTGAGGAGCGGTAATATTTTTTTAAACAAACTGATGTTGCTGATGTGAACTTTTATTTTTTAGCTGTGAAAAAATATTAGCAATAGAGAAATATTGATCAGAAGACAATAATGATTGATCAGAGTGTTAATAATGATTCTTTAATCTGCTGTAAAAGTGACACATATGTACACGTTTGTATGTGAGAGGTTAGAAATATACAGTGCCCTAAAAAGAATGCATGTTTTATTGATTATCAGTGGATTCATTTGTTGCTGATCAGCAGAGCTCCTTAATGTCAAACTGAAAAATACTAAATAATTGATTCTAGCTGTGTTCAACCCAAATATGTATCAAAACCCACTAGACCTTCACCAGGAGACCGCTGTTCATGTCCCGTCAAAACCGAAAGTCAACGTTGATTTATTTGTCACGTAACTTCTGTACTCAAGTTACATCACTTCCGGTGTCGCGTAACCACTTCCGGTGTGGTGTTACTTAACTATGATCTTTCCTCAACCTAACTATGTGGTTTTCTTACCTAAACCTAACAAAGTTGTTTCCCGTGAAGATGTAAGTTTATTTTAAAAAGACTGGAGCGGAAATTGGCGCTGGACATTCATAGAAAAACGCACGAAAAATTAGGAACATTACAAGAACATTTCCAAAGTGTTAAAAATCTGTCGGAGTACAGAAACAAGAAAATGTCAGCCTGAAAATCTCTGCATTCAATGATTTAGTTGTTAATATGTAAGGGATAATGTACAGCGAGCCGGTCATTGTTGTGAAATAAACCCCGACAGGGCGATGCCGCACTCCGACGCGAAGGGGTTTATTTCACAAAAATGACCTGCTAGCTGTACATTATCACGCTTATTACACGGCTACTTAAGAAATCAATAATTTGAGTCTGACATCAGAGCTGAGCCCATAGCAACGGTATGTTATACATAGCAACGGTCTGCTATAAAGAAATAACAGACTGTAGAACGCCATGATCGACCAATCAGAATCAAGTATTCAAAAAAATAATAACTTGAAGTAATTTAGGTTAATGTGTGACTTTAAATTATCTTTCTGTTGCTCAGCGTGAAAACATTTAATTTCATCCACTGACACTCAAAAAGTGATGAATTCGCCCTCAGAGAAGAACTGGAGTTTCTGACTTCACTGTGTTTGTGATGTCACAGGGTGGGGGGGGGCGGAGTCAAAGTGAAGCTTCAGTTAGCCATGATGGTGCTGAGTTGATGATGAATGTAACGACACACCGTTGATGTGGGCAGTAGTTTACAGTAATAACGTGTACAGAGTTCTTGATTATTACAGGTTAGTTTTAATCTGTAGTGTTGTGTTCCTCAGCTGCTCTTCAACTATCTGAAACTAAATGTCTCTTCAGGTCACTGGTTCATCTGGATTTTTGTTTTCAGGAACAGGAACTGATGTAAAACGTAAAACCATATTCTCTATGAGAGAGACAGATTCTCAGCTGAGGGAAATACATGTTAGAAATGTAAACTAGTTGAGCCGTAACGTTCGTAATGCCACCGAACAATAACATGCAGTTACAGCGGCGCGTGTCATCAGGTAGGTTAATATCATCCGTTTTACACTGCTGCTGTTGCAGCTAATAGAACAGATTAGATTAGAACACTGATTGTATTCATCACAGATAATCAATCAATAGAATTAATATCACGGTCGGCATTGAGTGGTAAAATAAATACATGCACTTATGAATTTACACAGCGAGTGATGTGCTGCCAGCATTCCTCTCTGGCCTTATTTTTGCTGTAATAATGTTTTATATTCTTCATAGCTCTCCGTTATAACAACCTGTTCCTCTTGACTGAAGTAGATCGCGATATTAGTCTCGTTTAGAGTAAATCAAACTTTAATGAGCTGTGGGGGGGAAATGGGTTAGTTTGTAGTCCACATGGATCCAGATGCTGTTTTCTCTGCTTTTGCAAAAATGAAAACGCTTTTGTTTTGGTCGACGACACCACACCAAAGTTATCTGCAATATACTGCACTGCATGATGGCACTCTTCCAGATAACTTCTATGCTGTTTATTCTTTGAATATTCTTCCATCTACCAGGAAAGCACTGCGACGTATCTGATGCTATAAAACTGATCTGCATACTTGAAATATCAGTCCAAGTATGGAAAATAAAGTATATCCTATTGTGTACAATTATGTTTACTACATGTATTCTGGATATGTTTAAAGTATATAAATATACATTAAAACTCTTTATTTATTATCAGCGATGGTTGTTTGTTTTTGTGTTTACCTCTGACCCCTCATCATTTATTATTATTATTATATACTGCTGGTAGTTTCATCTATACTAAGATATCATAATTTATTATTATATTCTGCTGGTAGTTTAATCTATAATAATACATCACTTATTATATACTGCTGGTAGTTTCATCTATACTAAGACATCATAATTTATTATTATATACTGCTGGTAGTTTAATCTATAATAATACATTACTTATTATATACTGCTGGTAGTTTAATCTATAATAATACATCATTATTTATTAGTGGATTAGATTCTGTTTTAATAATCCGAATCTGCAAAGAAACTAAAGCTGTCAGATCAATGCAGTGTATTAAAAAGTACAATATTTAAGTACAGTACTTGAGTAAATGTACTTAGTTACAGTCCACCACCTTTTTGGAGGAAAATATTTTACTGTTTACTTCCCTACATTTATTTGATGACTTTGCAGATTCAGATTATTTATACAAAATATAATTAACTGAAATTGTTATGGAATGAAAAGTTAATGCATCAATAATTATAATCCAATAATATAATATATAATATATAATATTATGAAATGGGACATTCTGTATAATGACTACTTTTTCTTTTGGTACTTCAAGTATATTTCGATGCTAACAGAGTATTTGTACACAGTGGTATTACTACTTTTATTTCAGTAAAATATCTGAGTACTTCTTCTTCTACTGTTTATTTGTACGTTTGTGATCATTTTTGACAGTTTTGAACTGTCCCACCAGCCGGATGTTTGAGGAGGTTTGAATCACCTCTCTACCTGTCGGATGTCTTAATATGGGCTGATCTACAGCTACAGGTGAGTGTTTGAGCTGCTTCACATCTCCTCACGAACCTTATCAAACATTATATGAAGCATCTGAAAGCAGAAACATGAGATTTAACCGTGTTTTCACCTTGTGTGTCGCTGATAACTGGAGGTTAATGAATCAGCACAGATGTTAACATGTTAATTACAGCGTGTTTTTACCTGTTAGCTCTTTAGTGTAGTTTGTGTGTTAAACTGGACTCTGTTACTGTCTTTAAACTCTATTTTCACTTAGCTCACTTCACTTTTGTTGCATTAACCTTTTAATTGTCCTATTTAATAAGTCTCTAATTAGTGTTAAATATCATAAACGGAAGCAGCAGTGGAAGAAATACTCAGATCTGATACTTAAAAGTAGTAATATCACAGTGTAGAGATACTCTGTTCCTGCATTCAATGTGTCTTTATACTTGTACTCCACTACATCTACAATATTTAACAATATTTGACTCCACTACATCTCAGAGGTAAATATTGTACTTTATACTTGCTATTAGAAACATTTACTCTCGATACGACCTGCACCCTCACATGTTAAATCCAAAGTGGTAAACACTACACATCCAGTAAAGTATATATTTGACTTCAGGACATCTCTGACTACAGACAACTTTTCTTTTACATCAACTTTTTCCCATGGTCTTGTGTAAAAAAAAAGTTAACGAAAATCGCAATAAACACAATATTGAATCGCAATACTTAAAAATCGCAATACATATCGAATCGCCACCCAAGTATCGGGATAGTTCAGGAGTTTGGTGTATCATCCCGGTCCTACAGTTTACAGTAAGAGTTCTTACGATGTGTTCAGATACGATAGATGTAACAACGTGGTTATATTTAAAATGCAAACCTCCACCGTGTTAAGTAAATAGTATTGTTTAGTATAGTAGTAGTATAGTGATATATTGATTATACAATCAGTCCCAGGAGCTCAGTATCAGTGTTTCCTCCTCCCAGTGGAACCATCAGGACAACTGGACTGAATCTTGATTGGGACGAAGCAAAAGTCTGGAATCATTCTGAAGGTCGACAGCCGGAAACAACCTGAGAAGAACAAACTAGTGTTACCCATCAGGCTTTTCTACAAACCTGCAGAGCAATGATCATTTTTAAAAGTGACATTTGTTGCTCTTCGTTCTGAATTCAGCTGACCATCAGAGAAAAACCTTCCCGTCTGCTGAACGTAAGATCCATTTCTACAATCATTCTTAAGGCCCTGACACACCAAGCTGACGGTCGGCCGTCGGACAGTTTGGGGCCGTCGGTGAGCGTCTGTCGGTCTAGTTTTTTCCGCTGTAGTCTGCCCGTGTCTGAGTTTTTTCGGCCGATTCAGCATGTTGAATCAGCGGCGGAGCTCGTCGGTGAGAGAAGTCACTCTGATTGGCCGAGAAGAGAAACAGAAGTGAGGAAAGCAAGCCAACGAGTAAAGTCAAGAGGAAAAACACAGAAGGCTCTTCTCATTTTTCATCTTCATCTCATCTGATCAATCCAATACACGGATATTTTCACAACCACATGGCCATCTGGAATGAAGCTAAGTGGTGAGTGAGAGTGGTGTGAAAATGGTCGACAGACGCCGCTTTGTTTCATGTACGTATCATGACAACGGCTCGTATATCTGCCATCCTCAGTTTTCCGGTTTCCCTTTTTGAATGACGAATACAGACTACCGGTGTGGACAGTTATTTCCTCTCACGCATGCGCAGAACGTACGTGTTATCTGGCTGTTGGCTGTAGTCTTTGCGGTGTGTTCGAGTGCAACTTCTTGGCCAAGACAAAGGCGACGTGAGGCGACGCAACTGGTGGCTTTCGTCGCAGCAAGTTGTTCGATGTTGGGTTGGTGTGTCTGGTGGCTCCTACCCTCATGAAGAAGGTAAAGAACCTGCTGAAAGAACTTCAAACTACGTGTTTCAGTCAAGATTTATCTGTTAGCTTTGCCTGGTTGGCTGGACAGTTTCAAAGGTGAGAGTTCACCTCAAATGAACTCTGCTGAAGGGCTAAATTCACCTGGATCATCACTAAGACCAGGACACAGAGATGATGGCTGGGTTCTCATCTTCAAATAGAGGCCTGATGTATCTCCGTCTGCGGCTTCTTTGCTGGCATTTCTGACACAGTTAAAAACAGAGACAAAAGTTTCCTTCAGTATCAAAGTAATTGTTGTTTGTACATTCATGTGCACACTGCAGACAGGAGCTGATCACAGATCAGTCAGCACTCGGTTAATGGACACACTTAAAAATACAGGGCTCAAGTTGTAACTAGTAGTACTGGTATTAAACTGTAGTTTCAAAACATGGAGTGTGATTATCCCCCAAATAGACCTTTATGTTAATAGCACCCTTTCCTGTTAGTAACCATGATGAGGTGTTTTGTGGGCGGAGCGTAAAGTGGAGGCAGAATAATTCTCTGAACACGTTAGTTAACGCTGGCTAGCAAGTATTGTTGGCTTGTTTTTGAAACAGTGGTTGAAAGAAATACTAGTTTCTCTCATGTTCTGTCACTCACTCTCCAGGATCACGAGTGTTAGTTGAGTAAGTTAACATTAACCAACGGGACCAGATTAGCCAACCCCTACGCTGCTGGAGACTACTTCAGGAGGAGAAGACGGCTGGCTAACGTTAGTTAGTTAGTTAGTTTGGATGACTATAGTTAACTATCCTTCAGTTAAGTCAGTCAAAAACAGAGTCGTACTATATCGGCGAAGTGTTTCAGAGATGAAGAGAAAGGGTTGCTAATATTTTAGCCTTCTGCTAACCACAGCCAACGGCTCACGGCTACGGTTAGCAGAAGGCTAAATATTAGCAACATTTACTCTCCATCTCTGAAACGTTTCGGCGATATCGTAGCTCACTAGAGCCTCGAATCACAGTTTGTCATGTAAAATGTCTGTGATATCTGGATTCTGGCACCCAACAACACAGCAAGATGACATTTTAGATGTGCAACTTTAGCCCACTGCTAGTGTTAGCCTCCAGTCTTTCCTTTGTTTTTGCCTCCAGCTAACACCGTGACGTCATCATGACGTCGACACAAAAAGGATCTGTAGGATAAAGACGAATAAATCGATATGTGTTTGTTGTACCGGCACACAGCCGGCGTCGCTCTTCAGACACAGCTTCATCTTGCAGCTAAGGAAGATGCCGCTGTTGCTCCCTTGGAACTGGAACATCTGGAAGACCAGCATGGTTCCCCCCTTTCCGTCCTCCACCACCTTCACCGAGCTGTCCTGCGGGTTCCCACAGCTGCTCAGAGACAAGAACACAACACAAGTGTGATCTCCTGTAATCTACATTCAGAACATAGACATGTTTTAACATCACTCTTCAAACTGTTGGGAGTTTAATTTACAACAAGACATCATATTTTATAAAGCTGTCAGGTAAATTAGTGAAGTAAAAAAATACTCAAGTAAAGTACAAGTACCTCAAAATTGTACGAAAGTGCATACATTAGTTACATTCCACCACAGCCTACTGCTCACCCGCCTGTGACGAGGTCGTATCTCAGATTGTCGCCCTGTGCGTTGTCGTTGGCCCAGCAGTTCTCAATCACCAAGGTGATGATGCTGCCGTCTAGGCCGCCGGTGTTTAGGTTCATGTAGACGGTCTGGTCCGTCTGGATCCCGTCAGAGAAGTCGAAGGGTGTAGTGCAGGCGATGTCGGTGCACATGCTCAAAGACACACTGTAATTCCAAGATCCAGATTGGATCTGCTGCAACGCTTTGCTGCGGAGCATGAACACACACACACACACACACACACACACACACACACACACACACACACACAGTTGTGTTTCCATCACTTTAGAGCATTACAGCACTTACATCATTTCCTGGAGACTAAACCAAACCTTAAACCAAGTCTTCACCTTAAATGTAATGATTTACGTCCCCACAATGTGAGTAATACACACACACACACACACACGTCCTGGAGAATGACACCAAAGAACGTACTATATTGATAAAAGTGAAAGTCAATTTGTTGTTCCATTGCAGCATCATCACCCAGCAGCAGAGCTACGCTTCGCCATTTTGGACTGAAAGCGATTACCTGACGCCAGTAAAACGTCCGCCTACAAAGTGCCGTACAAAAGTAAAACTAAATTATTTCTATTCTATTGTCATATTTAATATCTCTACTGAAATGTCCTGCCTTGAACAATAAAATATTCTAAATATGCATACAATTCTAACTATTTACTTATTTATTTATTAAACGTTTTTGCCCAGCTGCTTCCCAGAGGAGCATAAAGTGAGCGATGGACACAAATGGAAGTTAGAAAAATCCATGTCAAGGACATGAAAAAGTTCCACAGACCATGGATGTTTAAGAGGTTGTGTCCTGTGATTTTGCCCTGTGTGTTAGTAAATAGCCTACAACTACATTAAATTATGTTTATGTCATGCTACTAGCACTACTAGCTACTGGCCGATAGCCGGTTGTTTGGAAACAGAGACGTTAATACATCCACCACGGTACAGGCTTACAGCATACAGCCCATGGGTGTATTATAAGATAATAAAAGTGATGAATTGAACGCCCACAATATATGTGGAAAAGGGGTGTATAGTTATTTAAAGAAGCTGTGTCTCAATAACGTGGTTAAACATGTTGAACTACTCACCCTCCTTTCATTTTGAAGGACAAGGCTCTGACGTCTGGCTGGCGGTAGAAGCAGGAGAAGTCGATGTTTACGAATTCTTGGCGAGAGAACAGAGCAGACGCAGAGCTGTTGTTTGACTTGATGGTGTTTTTAAAGATGATTTTGTCGTTTGAGGCCTGCAGAGTCAGAGGAATTCAGATGGTGTTACTGCCTGATGTTAGAGGTGCAGGAAACTTCGGTCTGCCTCAAACAAAGTGCTCGTCGGACTGTAATGGACTACATTTTTATTGACTGCATTTATATTGCCATGAATCATACAAACAAGCATAACAGAGCACTTTTTCAGGCAGTATCTCCTGGAAAACATTTGTGGTGTTACGCTCTGTTGTTGACTTGAAAACTGATGAAAGTGTTGAGAATTATAAAACAGAGAAAGGAGACTTCAGACTCCGACAAGCACTTCGTCGGAGGCCTTTATTAGAGGAGAGACGCCCACCATCATCACTGTGCCACAGGGTTTGCTGTTGTTAAAGCCGAAGGTCACCATGTGGGTCTCTTCATCCATCTGACCTCCGCAGGTTCGGTCGTTGAGGTGTAAGGCGGAGTGGTTGATGCCTCTTTCTGCCAGGAGACAACCAGCCAGGGAAACTGAAGCAGAGTCCTGCCCGCAGACCGTCGGGTCACCTGAACGCCAGGGCAGACAGGTTAAACACATGCAACACTGACATCTGAAGGTGTTTCTCAAGGAAGTATTCTGGGCCCTATTCAGTTCTTTTATACCTGCTCCCTCTGGTATGAGTCAGCATAATGTCAAATGTTACGCAGATGATACACAACTGTATATCTCTGTTTACAGCTCTTTGAATGTTATTACCTCTCTCACTGACACCAATATTTAGTCATTTTCTTTAAATGAATAAAAGGGATTCTACAAAAGTAGAAAGACAAGTTACAGATCTAGGAGTGATTTTAGACTTTAACTGTTTATTATCTTAGGAAAATCACCAAAGTTAGACCATTTTAACTCAAATGAATGAACCTGAAATGCTGATACATGTTTTCATTACAAGTCATTAGATTACCGCAACTCTCTTTTTACCAGGATACCTAAAAAGTATTTAAGAAAATTACAGTTAATTCAGAACGCCGCAACCAAAATCAAGACTAAAGAGCGACTGCCTTTCCTTTTTTGTTCCAACAAGAACTGATTTTCCACTGCCTTTCTTTTAGATGTTCCTCATCTTCCCCAAAAGAAATAACATTATTGATATAAGGGGATATTATGACTTTGAGCATTCACAACAATTAATTAATAGTGACCTTTTACATCTGTGTCTGAATGGACGAGTTTCATATTGTTTACTGTTGTCTGTATTGTACACAGCTCACATTCTGGTCTTTATAAACAAATGCTGTTTGTATGTAAAAAACAAAGTCAATAACAAATGAAAAGCATCTAAAAATTCTTAAACGTTGTGCAACAATTTCAGGGAAACTTAACTTGTGAGGTCAGTGATGCTGCACAGAGTGAAACAGTCTTACCTAGAGCATCTCTCGATCTGTATTTGGAGGCAAAATTAGCCCGACAGAGGCAGGCGGGTCGACCCGTGATGCCTTGGCCACAGAACTCGTGAGCAATGCAGAAGGTGTCCTGACAGAAGCCCTGAGGCGGCGCTACAGAGGGAAACAGTTTAATCAGCAATAGTTGAATAAACTCACATATGTGACCAGAAAGAGTGAAATTCTAAAAAAAGATATATAATTCATTTAGGACATAACAGTGCCCGTATGGGGGTCGTGTCTCGATGGTAAGCCTTGATTTGCGAAACTCTGGCTAGATGGTTGAGGTTAGGATAGGTCTAGGGTTACCATCTAGACACGATCCCGTGTCTTCGTGGTCCTTTTGAGTCTCTTCGTGGTCATTTTGCGTCTCTTTGTGGTTGTTTTTAACCTCTTTGTGGTCATTTTGAGTCTCTTTGTGATTGTTTTAAGTCTCTTTGTAGTCTTTTTAAGTGTCTTTGTAGTCATTTTGAGTCTCTCCGTGTTCATTTTGAGTCTCTTTGTAGTCATTTTGAGTCTCTTCGTGGTCGTTTTGAGTCTCTTCATGATCATTTTGCATCTCTTTGTAGTCATTTTGAGTCTCTTCGTGGTTGTTTTTAGTCTCTTTGTGGTCATTTTGCATCTTTTTGTGGTTGTTTAGCGCCTCTTTTGTAGTCATTTTGAGTCTCTTCGTGGTCGTTTTGAGTCTCTTTGTAGTAATTTTGAGTCTCTTCATGGTCGTTTTGCGTCTCTTTTGCTTGTTTTGTGTCTATTCATGGTTGTTTTGTGTCTCTTCGTAGTTGTTTTGTGTCTCTTTCTAGTCATTTTGAGTCTCTTTGTGGTCATTCAACTTTATTACTCCTTTCATCCGTGACTAAGGCAGCGCAGACCAGATCCACTCCTCCTGTTCTTACCTTTCACAATAAAAGCCCTACACATGTAATATGTGAATATTTCGTATTTTCCTGTTGTATATTCGTCACGCCCCGGTCTGTAAAGGCCTTTTGTCTGATTTTCAGGACAAACAGGAAAGAATTCCGGATTTGGGACAACTGCTCGTAATTTAGGACCGTACATGTTCACCCTAAACTCGCATTAAACATGTAATAACAACATTCAATACTCAGACTTCAGTGAAACCTGAACCTGTGATGAAACTTTATGAAATCCTGACCTGATGTGAACAGTTTAGTAACATCATTCAACACAGACAGGTTATAAAGGTTATAGACAGTAGTAGACAGGGATGGACGTGCTTACAACATCTGGCCTTTGCCCTCCAGTCCTCCAGCGTGTCATTACTCATCAGGCTGCAGGCTCCGGCATAGGCCTCCAGGAACTGACAGTTGAGACCGTCCACCGCCGGGTATCTGCACAGCGTGTCGTTGCAGGCAGTGATGTAGGGCTCTGGGTCGATGTGGCTGTGACAGGAGGTGAACGGCGCCTCCTTCAGGAGATTACAGCTGTTGTGGGAGATAAATTAATAATATATATGTGTGTTTTATGGATCAGAGGAGAGTTTGTGTTCAGGTGTGTCTCTGCTCACCGTTCAGTCATCTTGGTGCAGTTGATCCGACTGTCAGCAGGTTCACTATACAGCATCTCACAGCTAGGGGGCGAAACACAAACGGTGAATGTGATGAAGCAGCAGTTAGTGGATGTTCAGGTGGTGAAAAGGTCTCTTACC
Organism: Sebastes fasciatus; assembly: GCF_043250625.1. Taxonomy (NCBI): domain Eukaryota; kingdom Metazoa; phylum Chordata; class Actinopteri; order Perciformes; family Sebastidae; genus Sebastes; species Sebastes fasciatus. Next base: position 30,030,735 of record NC_133802.1, on the reverse strand, counting down.
TGCCGGAGCTCAACTCAGAGATCTTCAGTTCACTCAGAGGGCTGCTGGAGTTCACACATAAGCCCTGCAGGCCGACCAGTCCTGGTCCTGTAGCCAGACACAGTATGTCAATACCTCCACATGCACACTGGTCCCTATAATGACTTGTCCTGGTTTGAATCATATTTGGGATGTGATACAGAACATAAACCTGGGTATTCATCTCTCTGTATGAATTATAGTCACATTAATCACATTAGCAGGTTTTTGACCTCTCAACATCCCATCAGTCATCACTTTCTTATATTTTTCTTCACCTTTACTGTGGATCTGTACGGTGGTGCCGTCAAAGAAGACAGTGGTGTCGTAGTTGGAGAGCGACACTTTGGCGGTGACTCCGTTTATGTCCTTAGAGAGCTCCACGCCGTGTTCCGTCTGAGGCGAGCCGCTCAAGCTCAGCGTTGTGTCGTTCACCTGCAGAAACAGACATCACATACACAGCTCAAGCACAGTTATATCTGAGCCTCAGAATCCCTCCAATGAATCGCTGTAAAAGTGTTAGAACTAAAAACACTCTTAACACAGGACTGAGAGTGATTTATAAAGCAGAAGGCTCTTCGTGGTCGTTTTGCGTCTCCTGGTGGTCGTTTTGGGTCTTTTTGTGGTTGTTTTGAGTCTCTTCGTGGTCGTTTTTAGTCTCTTCGTGGTCATTTTGCGTCTCTTTGCGGTCGATTTGAGTCTCTTAGTGGTCATTTTACGTCTCTTTAAGGTTGTTTTTTTAGTCTCTTTGTGGTCGTTTTGAGTCTCTTTGTGATCATTATACGTCTCACTAAGGTTGTTTTTAGTTTTTTTGTGGTCGTTTTGCATCTCTTTGTGGTCGATTTGAGTCTCTTAGTGGTCATTTTGAGTCTCTTTGTACTCATTTTGAGTCTGTTCGTAGTCGTTTTGCATCACTTTGTGGCCGTCTTGAGTCTCTTTGTGGTCATTTTGAGTTTCTTTGTGGTCGTTTTGATGTCTGTGATCATTGTATGCTGATTTTAATCACAATAACTCTAACGCTTTACACAATCCAAAACTTAAATTACATTTGTGATTGATAATTCTCAGAACTGGAGACGGTTCATTTTAATTCTGGCTAAAATGACCCTCCACAGCAGATGAGCAGGTCGTAAGTGGTCAACGAGGGTTGTCTGAAATGTAGAATTCAGTATCATCAGCAGCTCATGTGAGGTACTTGACATTATGCTGCCTGTTGAATTGATTCACCGAGAACATTTTTAAACCTTGGTGTGACCTTTAAACTGACTGTAGCTTACTTGTACTTTTCCGCCTTGTCCCAGTTGAATGTCAACAGCTGGCGCGTCTAGACGCAGGATCACATGGTCCAAGAAACTAACATCTGTGCGGCGCCGTTCCTGGAAGGTGGCCAGCAGCTGGAGGCCTGGACCTGACATCAGTTTGTACGCACAGCGATCCTGGATAGTTCTAACTTGGCCGCTGAAATCGATGACAGTGGGGCCGGTCACGGTGCACGTAATGTTGGTCATACTGATCGAACTTGCACCTGCAGACATGGTGAAAGTTCAGAAATAAAGTCAGTCAGCTGGAGCTGAGATGAGAAATAAAGTTAAAATTTTATGAAAAAAAATCTTAATATTTCAAGGAAAAACTCACAATATTTTTTGATTAAATTTATAATCAACTTTCTAAGAGAAAGTTGCAATATTTCAAAATCTAAATCGTAATATTGAGAGAATGTTTCAAGATTAAAGTCACAATTGTTATTTTATAAAAGTGGTGATATTTATAGATTAGAGTCTTAATATTTAGAGGAAATAATGACAAGAAAAAGGCGTAATATTTTCAGAAAAAGGAGATTAAAATCTTACTTAAAAAGGTGGATATTTCAAGATTAAAGTCCAAATGTTTCAAGTTTAAGCTCTTAATATTTTTAAATTAAAATCATAATATTTTTATATTAAAGTAGCGATATTTCAAGAAAAAAAACCAAACTGTAGTACTTTAAAATACAGCTTTGTTCTTAAGGTCATAATATTTCAAAATAAAAGTTCTGTCTCAAGATTGAAATCGTAATAATTTGAGATTAAGGTTGACATATTTTAAGAAAAGAAGTCTGAATATTTTGAAATTTGAAAATGTTGGACAAATGTCATAATATTGCGAGAAAAAGGTTGTACTATTCAGAGAAAATAATTATTCCACATAAAGTCAAAAGCGTAATTATTTGAGATTAAGGTCATAATATTTCAAGAAAGAACTAATATTTAGAGGTTGAAGATTTTAATATTACCACTTTATACTGCACATGTTACAACATTTCCAGAGCTATGAGAAGTCATTGTGAGTGTAGATGGTGCAGGTGGAGTTGGATGAAGTCAGATGTGTGTTTACCTGTGAGCTGACTGAGTGCAGCCAGGTAGAGCAGGAGGCAGAGCATGTTGGAGGAGGTCAGTCAGCTGACGGAGAGCTGCAGGAGACACAGTCGGACATGTTTGAGTCATGCTAAAACCATGCTAATGTCATGCTAACATCATGTTAAAATCATACTAAAATCATGCTAACGTCATGCTAACAAAGATTAATGTCAATATTTTGAGATAAATTTTGGAGATTAAAAGCTGTAATATTTTTGGAAAAAAGTAACATTTTGAGAACATATCAGAATACATGATTATTATTAATGATATAAGAATTAATATATATAATTATATATTTACCTCCTCACAGTGTAACTTTATCAGTAAGCAGTACACTTCATGTGTTTGTGTTCATAGATAGCTGTCAGCTGGCTGCTAAACTCTTATTGTTGTAACTAAACTGATAAAGGTCAGAAGTTCTTCTTCTTCTGGTGTTTTTGTTTTTGTTACCAAACAGCTCCAGGTGCATCTGGGTTTTAATTGAAATTACCTAAAAATCTCTTCATGGTAACATCAGGATCAACAGCAGCAGTGAGATCAGGCAAAAACTAAAATGTCTTTGAAACCCTGTTTTTTGTTGAAGACTAACAGGTCAGACGTGTCTGAAATACCTGCAGTCATTGTAATGACCTGTTGGTCTCTGTAATGACAGCAGCAGCTGGCAGGATCCCTCAAACTAAAGAGCCCAAAAAAACAGACGAGGAACGAGTCTGACGAGCATCTCTGACATTCAGCCGTCAGTGTTTCTTCAGCTCAAACCATCGTTAGGCAACTTGGAACTTTTTCCACAGCAGAGAGGACATTAATAGCCTGTAACCTGGAGTATGAACCTGTAAGGACTTGTAAGGACCTGTCAGGACCTGTAAGGAACTGTAGCGACATGTCAGGACCTGTCAGGACCTGTTAGGACCTGTAACGACCTGTCAGGACCTGTTAGAATCTGCAAGAACCTGTCAGGACCTGTTAGGATCTGTAAGGACCTGGAGTGTGTTTGAATGAACTGATAAATATCATCTCCCAGTAATATGAAACATGAAGAGCTGCAGACTGTGTCCAGCTCCAGTTACTCAGTTAGAGGATCAACACCAGTCCATTAGTGACACTGACTAACTCCTGAAACTGAAGGCTGGTTTTAAAGCAGCAGTTTGTGTTTAGTAACAAAAGTAAAAGATCTGTTTCTGTTATAAACATTAAAACTATTTCAACTAAACAGTTCCAGTATTAAACTGAATGATTCTCCCAGTCCGGCCTGATTAAAGAGTTTTAAATAAACATTTTCTATTTTATACATGATGATATTCAGGATTCTAGCATTCTCACAATATTGATGTATTTTACCGTGAAAGAAATAAACAGAAACAAACAAAAAAAAAAGAAATCAAAAACAAAAAATCTCCACATTCAGAAAACTAATATATATATATTTATCTGACAACTTTAGTTACTTTACAAATAGGAGACGGACTGGTCTTCTGTGTTTTCCTCTACTCTGTAACGTCTCCACCCGACAGACACTGATGATGTTCTCACAGATTCCTGTCATGTTTTGACTCCTCAAACTGGTTCAGTCTCTGTGATCTACTGACTGTTTGGAAAAGGATTCAGTAATTATTTGACATTTCATGCAAATAAGCTCAGACAGATTATCTTCTGCTCAGTGGTTGAAGAAGTATTCAGGTCCTTTACTTAAGTTAAAAGTAGTAATACAGCAAGGTACACATTGTGGTTAAATTATTATTAGCTAAATGTATTTGAAGTATAAAAAGTACTCATTATGAAACAGAATTGCATTTATATATATTTTTGGAGTATTGTTAGTTATGCAACAAGAGAGTAAAGTACATTTACTTAAGTACAAACACTTAAGTGATTTACTTGTACTTTACTTGAGTATTTCCATGTTCTGCTACTTTCTACTTCTCCTCCACTACATCTCAGAGGGAAATATTGTACTTTTTACTCCACTATGTGTATCTGACAGCTTTAGTTACTTTACAGATTCAGATTATTAAAACAAAATCTAATCAACTAATAAATGATGATGTCTTATTATAAACTACCCAGCGGTTTATAAATTCATTAAAATGAGATCCACCTTTACCAGCTGCAACATTAAAATGCCAGAAAAATATTAGCAAAAAATATGCTGAAAACATAAGTAAAATATCCAAAAAATATTAGTAAAATATCATATAAATATAAGTTAAATATAAAAAAATAAAAAAATTATCAGACACAAATTTGTTATATATGTAAAAAAAATGTTTGTAAAATATCCAAAAAATAATTAAAATGAGCTCCACCTTTACCAGCTGCAACATTAAAGTGATAAACAAATAAAAAAATCACCAAAATATTAGTGAAATACCAGAAAATATTAGTAAAATATAAAAATATAAGAAAACTTAAAAAACTATTAATACATTTTCAGACAAAAAATTGTAAAATATGTAAAAAATATTTGTAAAATACGTAAAAAATATTTGTAAAATATCCAAAAATAATAAAGATGAGCTTCACCTTTACCAGTTGCAACATTAAAGTAATGAATAAATAAAATATCCCCAATATAATAGTAAAATACCTGAAAATATTAGATTTTAGACAAAAATTTGAAAAATATCCAAAATAATGAGTAAAATATCATAAAAAGAAAAACATTAGTAAAACATCCGAAAAGGTTTAGTAATATATCATAAAAATATGTAAAAACGTTCATAAGATATTCCAAAAATAATTAAAAGCAGCTCCACCTTTACCAGCTGCAACATTACTGTGACGAACACATTAATGCATCAATCATTATAATACAATAATATATTAGATTATTCTACAGAATGAGTGCTTTTACTTTTGGTACTTTAAGTATGTTTTGATGCTGATACTTTTGTACTTTCACTGAAGTAATATTTTTGAATACATGACTTTTATTTATAATAGAGTATTTCTACACTGTGGTATTAGTACTTGTACTGCAATAAAAGATGTGATTTTTCAGGACTTCTTCTTTTCTCTGTTTTATATCTCAGTAAACTGAATATATTTGAGTTTCAGACTGTTGGTTGACATTTGAGGACGTCACCTTGGACTCTGGCAATTTTATATTCTTTATATTTACCTCCTGAGATGATGAGAAAACATTCAGCTTGTTGATACTCTGAGTAACGTCTCCTACAAGAACAAACTATTATTGTTTTTATCACAAAGTACATTTCTGTTTGTTTGTTTGTCTCTGAGCTCTTCTCTCTGGTTTGATGGAGCTCAACTGGAAAAACTATTAAGAAATAAACCTGAAGATGTTTTGAATATTTCCTGTTGGGGATAAGTACTTGAAGCCAAGAGGCTTTAAAAACCAGTTCTTCTGTCTGCTGCTGTGTCTGACACCACCAGTTTACCACAGAGACAGCTGTCCAATCAGCTCGTCAGAAACACAGCTCCACCTTTCACCCCCACAAGTGTCTCCACTCCATCAAGTTATAATCCTGTTACTGTAAAACCCCCATAGATATGGAGGACGGAACCTGCTAAAATAAAAAATAAATAACTTGATAAATAAATAAATGTGTCATTAAATGCAGCAAACATAATATTAAAAATAAATGTGACATAAATTTATATTTCTTCCCTTATTTATTTACTCTTCTGTCTAATTTGACTTTTTATGTATTTATTTTTTATTTTTGAATGTATTCATTTATTTTTGCAATCATTTTTTATTTATTCGTTTATTTTTGCATTTATTATTTATTTATTTTTGCACTTGTTTTTTTTATTATTTTATATTTATTTTTCAGTGACAGACCCCTCATTTGCATAATGTGTAAAAAAAATTTATAAAGAAAAGAATACATAAAACGATGTGTGCAAAAATACATAAAATTAAATAAATACATTTAAAAATAAATAATTAAATAATTAAAAGGGGAAATTAAACAGAAGAGTAAATAAATATTACAAACATAAATAGATTAATAAAGAAGCAAATTAAAACAGAAATATCGATTTATGTCCCATTTTATCAAATAATTAATGGCTACATTTAATGACATTTATTTATTTATTTTTGAATTTGGCAGGTTCCATCCTCCATACATAAGAATCTGACTCCGGTTACCAACAACATACAATGTTTATTAACAAGTCAAGTGTGATCAGTGAGTCAATAGTGCAAAGGAATAAATATTAAATGGATAAAGTACCAGATGACTTTACATACATGAAGTGTACAGTGTATACGGCGTACTACTTTACTACTTAAACATATGAGTTTTATTTAAGTACAGTGATAACCTGAATGCTGTACCATCTCAGTAAGGACTCCTCAGAAGGATGTTTTCCAAACTAGCTATTATTGAACATAGAAAAAAACAACAACAATAAAATAACATAAAAGGAATACACATAGAGATAGTTGAGCCATTAAAATAACATAAGATAAGATAAGATATTTCTTTATTAGTCCCGCAGTGGGGAAATTTGCAGTGTACAGCAGCAAAGGGGATAGTGCAAAAAACAAGATGCATCAGCTAACACAGTAAAAAAGAGCTAAACAAAATATGAACCATTTAAATAGAAGGAAGTATAAAAATAGGAGCAGTATATACAGTATTGACAATAAACAGACTATTATAAAAATTGCAAAAAAAGTGGAAAATGATATTGCATAGTGAGAATGAATGAAATTCCACCTGAAAATATCAGGTATTGTCAGTTTATTATATAAATAATACTAATAAAAATAAGGAGCTGAGCAGCAGGCTGGATTAATAAATTGTGAATATATAGAGTTTTATGTCATGACCTTTTATACACTTGTTGAACTTCTGCTTATTGGTGAAATAATAAAAATAAAGATCTGATAAATGACCTGACGTAACAAAAAAAAAAAAGAAGCTGCCGTCTCAACCAGGAAGTGACGTCGTGTCGCTCCGTCAGGCTGTGTTGATGTTTTGTGGAGTGGACGCTGCTGGAGAGAAGAAGAGAAGAAGAGGAGGAGGAAGAGGAGCCGCGTTTTGTTTTTGTTCAACTAAACCGTCGAAGAGAAGCCGCGTCGTTCATCCCCGTCGGCCGCTTCGGTTCGTTGGGAGCCTCAAGTCGGCGATTGGAGCCAAACGTAAAATGTTGGAAATAAATTTTGAAATGAAAAATATCCAAAATAAAAATCTGATAAACGGCCTGACGTAAAAAGTGATACACACAGTGATAAACAAGCAAAACACTAAATTGAAATATTGATTGAAATAATAAAATAACATATAAGGAATATACATAGAGAGAGTACACATTTTTTTTTACATTTTTTTGTATTCTACATGTTCGAAATAAATTTTGAAATGAAAAATATTAAAAATAAAGATTGAGAGTGTTTCGATACTTTCACAGTATTTATATAGCACTTAAGCCTGCTTTATAATAAAAAATGATCAGACACAACTTAGTAAAATATGTAAAAAATATTCGTAAAATATATAAATATAAGAAGACTTAAGAAAATATTAATAAATGATCAGTCAAAGAAAAAAAAATACTGAAATATTGATTGAAATAACAAAATAACATAAACGGAATATACATAGAGAGAGTACACATTTCTTTTTTTTGTATTCTACGAAAAATATTAAAAATAAAGATCTGATAAACAACCTGACGTAACAAACCCCCGCCCCCCAAAAAAACATCCCAAATGGACAGAAATCCTGACGGCTTGTTTCAAATACAGAGTTTCTGAATACGGACTGTGTGTATTTTCCTGTGGATTGAGTGTTTCGATACTTTCACAGTATTTATATATGACTTAAGCCTGCTTTATAATAAAAAACATGAAAATCTCACTTTTTTATAATATTGGACCTTTAAGTACAGTGATAACTTGAATGTTCTACCATCTCAGTAAGGACTTGTTTTCCAAACTAGTTATTATTGAACATAGAAAAAAAAGAAAGAAATTATGAGTATATACAGTTTTATATCATGACCTTTTATACACTTGTTGAACTTCTGCTTATTGGTGAAATGATAAAAATAAATAAATACATTTAAAAATAAATTAAAAATAAATACATGAATAAGAGTAAATAAATAAATAAAGAAGCAAATTAAAACAGAAATGTCAATTTACGTCCCATTTTATCAATTAATTAATGGCTATATTTATTTGAAATATTGTTTTTTGCTACATTTGATGACATTTATTTATTGTTTATTGACATTTAGTTATTGTTTATTTATTGCTTATGGTGAAATAATAAAAAACAATGATCCGATATACACATTGAAATAAACAAGTACAGTGATAAACAAGCAAAAAAGAAAAAATTTAAATATTGAAATAACACAAAAGGAATATACATAGAGAGAGTTGAGCCATTTAAATAATTGAAATAACATAAAAGGAATATACATAGAGAAAGTTGAGCCATTCAAATAATACTTATAAAAATAAGGAGCTTAGCAGCGGGCTGGATTAATAAATTATGAATATATAAAGTTTTATGTCATGACCTTTTAAACACTTGTTGTTTTTATTTAATTTTACATATAGACATATATACATAAATACATATATACACACATACAGACAGACGAACAATATTAATAATTAAATCAGAATTTCAAAGAAAGAGAGACATGACATTTCATGTATTTCACTTATCTAAAAAAGAAAACAAATAATAAAATAAAAGATAACTTCTGCTTATTGGTGAAATAATAGAAATAAAGATCTGATAAATGACCTGACGTAAAAAAAAAAGCAAAAAAAAGAAGCTGCCGTCTCAACCAGGAAGTGACGTCGTGTCGCTCCGTCAGGCTGTGTTGATGTTTTGTGGAGTGGACGCTGCTGGAGAGAAGAAGAGAAGAAGAGGAGGAGGAGGAAGAGGAGCCGCGTTTTGTTTTTGTTCAACTAAACCGTCGAAGAGAAGCCGCGTCGTTCATCCCCCGTCGGCCGCTTCGGTTCGTTGGGACTCTAAGGTCGGCGATTGGAGCCAAACGGGCCGGAGCCGGAGGACGAAAACACCGAAACATTTGATCCAGAAAGGAGAGAAGCAAAGGGAGGACTCGTCACCCGCTGACCCGCTGCTGCCTCCTCTCACACACACACCGACACACAGCCATGACGATCCTCCCGAAGAAGAAGCCCAGCTCTGGGGTGGGTGTCTCGGACCACGCTGATGACAGTCGGAGCGGCTCGGACCCGCACCAGCACCCGCACCCTCACGCGGGTCGCACCGGAGCCCGACCGAGAGCCTCCCCTCCGCCGTGGTCCTACCAGCCCGCTCCGCCCTCCGCTAGGGACGACCGGCGGAGCATCGAGGCGAGCTCCCGGCCGCAGCAGGCCTCTCCGCCGCCCGTCGGCTCCTCCGCGTCCCCGGTGGGGCCGGGCGACGGCAGCGGAGGAGTGGGGATGGGCATGGTGATGGTGGCCGGAGCCCGCGGGGAGCTCGTTGTGTCGGCTGGAGGCGGTGTCGGCTGCGGTGTCGGAGGTGGAGGAGGAGGAGGCGGCGGCATCGGCAGCTGCTGCTCAGGGCCCGGGTTGAGCAAGAGACGGCGGCAGCAGGCAGGCACCTGCTCCGGTAGTAGTAGTGGAGGAGGAGGTAGTGGTGGTGTAGTGGCGGCTCTGGCCGGAGGAGGCCAGCCCGGTGTGACCGGACCGGGAGGAGTCGGCTCCAGCCAGGAGACGGAGGAAGGAGCCGGGAACAACAGCGAGGACGAGTACGAGAACGCCGCCCGGCTGCAGTCCATGGACCCGGCGACCGTGGAGCAGGTAGGAAGCTAACAGTTAGCTCACATAGCTAACATTAGCATGGAGCTACATGCTACATGCTAATGTGGCTACACAGGTGATAAACAGTAAACGGCTGTGTTGTGATGTGTTAGCATTTAGCTAGCTGGACTTCATAAAGACTTAATAAGCGTTTATTAATGTCACAGCTGACCACAATAAGCTCAGAAACATAATACTTAATAGAAGTAAGCGAATTATACTCAATAAATACGGATTTATCATAATAATAATTGTTTTACAGTGAAAATCACGTTTTCTGATTGGCTGCCAGGTGTCAGCTATCAGGACTTAATAAAGACTTAATAAGCGTTTATTAATGTGACAGGTGACAACATTAAACTCAGAAACATAATACTGAATGTCAAGATATTTAATAAATAGAAGTAAGCGAATTATACTCGATGTGTTTTAAATAAATAGGATAATAATGTGTTTCACTGTGAACATCTCTTTATGTGCATTTAAAATCATGTTGCCAGGTGTGTTAAATGATACCTGTGTTCAGGTGAAACTAACATGTTAACACTGACTACAAAACACACTTTAAAACATGGAGGAGGATTTATAAACAGAGACATAATGGACTCTCAGGTGAGACCACAACCAGGTGTCCAGGTACACACAGGTGACCATGAAGAAACGTTTTTAAACATGTTTAAACATGTATATGTGGATGTGACAGGTGAAAACAGTAAACTCAGAAACATAATACTGAATGTAAGAATACGTTTTAATAAATAGAAATAAGTGAATTATACTCAGTAAATAGGGATTTATCATAATAATAATGTGTTTCACTGTGAACATCTCTTTATGTGCATTTAAAATCATGTTGCCAGGTGTGTTAAATGATACCTGTGTTCAGGTGAAACTTAACATGTTAACGCTGACTACAAACACTTTTAAACATGGAGGAGGATTTATAAACAGAGACATAATGGACCCTCAGGTGTCCTCATAGAGACAACAACCAGGTGTCCAGGTACACACAGGTGACCATGAAGAAACGTTTTTAAACATGTTTAAACATGTATATTATGGATGTGAGAGGTGACAACAGTAAACTCAGAAACATAATACTGAATATCACGATGCGTTTTAATAAATAGAAGTAAGCGAATTATATTAATATTATTTAATATAATTATTAATAACAACAAACACACTTTTAAACATGGAGGAGGATTTAAAAACAGAGACATAATGGACACTCAGGTGTTCTCATAGAGACAACAACCAGGTGTCCAGATACACACAGGTGGGATAAACAGTAAACTGGCTGTGTTGTGATGTGTTATTGTTAGCTAGCAGGACTTAGTAAACACTTAATAAGCGCTTATTAATGTGACAAGTGACAGTAAGCTCAGAAACATAATACTGAATGTCAAAATACGTTTTAATAATTAGAAATAAGCGAATTATACTCAATAAATAGGGATTTTTCAGAATAATAATGTGTCCCACAGTGAACATTCATGTTTTCTGATTGGCTGCCAGGTGTGTTAAATGATACCTGTGTTCAGGTGAAACTAACATGTTAACACTGACTACAAACACACTTTTAAACATGGAGGAGGATTTAAAAACATAATGAGACAGAATGGACTCTCAGGTGTCCTCATAGAGACAACAACAACCAGGTGTCCAGGTACACACAGGTGACCATGAAGAAATGTTTTTAAACATGTTTAAACATGTATATGTGGATGTGACAGGTGACAACTGTAATCTCAGAAACATAATACTGAATGTCAGAATACATTTTAATAAATAGAAATAACCGAATTATACTCGATGTGTTTTAAATAAATAGGGATTTATCATAATAATAATCTGTCCCACAGTGAACATCTATTTATGTGCATTTAAAATCATGTTTTCTGATTGGCTGCCAGTGGTGTTAAATGATACCTGTGTTCAGGTGAAACTTAACATGTTAACACTGACTACAAACACACTTTAATATATTAATTTATTTTATTTAAACACAGACACATTTGTCCCTTTGGTCAGTGGACATGAGAGAAAAGACAGAATGGACTCTCAGGTGTTCTCATAGAGACAACAACCAGGTGTCCAGGTACACACAGGTGACCATGAAGCAACGTTTCTAAACATGTTTAAACATGTACGTAGATGTGACAGGTAATAACTGTCAGCATAAATAACTTCATTAGTCGATTCAGAAAATTAATCTGCAAATATTATTAATCATTTTACAGATTAAACGATAGATTAGTTGATTAATTGAGAGAATAACCAAAAGATTATTCATTAATAATGAAAATCCCGAAAAGTAACCTGTTGATGAGTTAAACTGACTACAGACACACTTTAATATATTCATTTATTTTATTTAAACACAGACACATTTGTCCCTTTGGTCAGTGGACATGAGAGAAAAAGACAGAATGGACTCTCAGGTGTCCTCATAGAGACAACAACAACCAGGTGTCCAGGTACACACAGGTGACCATGAAGAAACGGTTTTAAACATGTTTAAACATGTATGTGGATGTGACAGGTAATACTTGTCAGCATACGTAACTTCAGACAAAGCATTCAGCAGTTAACTGACTGGTGAAAATAACTAGAGAGTTGCAGCGATTAGTCGATTCAGAAAATCAATCTGCAAATATTTTTGATAATCGATTATTGTTTTGAGTCAATTTATTTTGAGACAAAAACCACAATGTTGTGGTTTGGTTCCAGCTTTTCTAATGCTTCATGTCTCAGTCTGCTGAACCTCTTGGTCAAAACAAGACGTTGACGAGACGATCATTCTGATTAATTGAGAGAATAACAGATTATTCATATTAATAATGGAAATCCCGAAAAGTAACCTGTTGATGAGTTAAACTGACTACAGACACACTTTAATATATTAATTTATTTTATTTAAACACAGACACATTTGTCCCTTTGGTCAGTGGACATGAGAGAAAAGACAGAATGGACTCTCAGGTGTCCAGACGGTAACATTTAAATAACTAAACTATTGTTTTTGTGATATCAGAACACTTTTTTACTGACTTAAAGGATAACTTCTGTATTTTTCAACCATGGCCCTATTTTCACAACAACAATGGGAAAACAATGTTTCATATATAGTAACGAGCTGTGAGGTCAGTGAGCAGCGTTAGTGTAACGTTACGTCCACTAACAGGGCTTGTTTTTGCTGCTGACAGGCTCAGATTGTTATTATAAGTGTCTGACAACATTATGGAAAGAACCCTAGAGAGAAGTAAAACCTTTTTCTTACCTTTCACTTGATCCGGTCTGTTTGTTATTGTGTCCAAGGCCCTGTTCACACCTGGCAATAACATGCGTCCAGAGTGATCCGATCTATGTGTGGACAGCTCCAAGTACGTCTGTTCACACCTGGTATTAGAATGCGTCTCCACGTGCGTCTTGAGTGACCACTTGTGATCGGATCTCACTTCCCCGCTCTATATATGCAAATAAACACGTAGTAAACACACGGCTGATACAGAAGACGTTGTGATGTAATATTCAGGAATGTCAGTGTTAATATCCAACATATTCCTGAATTCAGGTACATTTTATTAACATTTTATAACATTAAATTAAAAGGTTATATAATTAAAAGGTCCGGCCTGCCTTCGCCGCTTTTGCCCGGCAACAGCCGGGTACAGAGGGGCGGTCGGGTGTCATCTCTGTGCAAAGCACCGGAACAAAAACACAGACAAAACACCGACAGTATGATAATAATGCACTTCTTGTCTGATAGTCTGTAGATATGTAGCCTATAGATAAGATATATTCTAATAAAATACATTTGTAGCGACAGAATACAGTAGAGCACAGAGGCCGTTTCCACGCTGCGAGGCGTCTGCCTGTCTATTAACATGAGGAGCGCAGTGAGACCAGCGGATCCCAGCGGGACGTCGGTAGAGTAGGCGGTTCTTCAATGTGGCCCAGGACACATTTACTACACACTGCTAAAAGAATGTGGTCATATGTGACCCAGACCACCTCTGAATGTGGTCTGAGTGATCCGATCTCAATGCGTCCTCAATGCGTTTTGAGTGCGTTCACACCTGTACTTAGAGCTGTCCACTTGTGATCTGATCACTGAGGATGCATGTTAATACCAGGTCTGAACAGGGACTAAGTGACTAATGGGGACAACAATTTTTTAAGTCGGTCCAGTATTGAGAGAGAACACTGCAGCCGGTTTTGATAGACCACGTGATTCAGGTTTCTGGTCTCTGTCCGTCAGGTGGGTCCTAAAATCAGCCAAATAAAAAGTTTGGTGTTAAATTACGTAATTAGAGCCTGTAGACCCCTAGATGATGTATTTAATGAAATGAAAGTTAAAATGTGACAGGGAGGATTAACTTTAATATTGCTCTGATGGTGATGATGAGGTGGAGAAGATGAATCCAGCAGAGGTCACCTGTTGAGGTCACTCACGTGATACAGAAATGGTGTTGGTTTATGACCAAATACCTGCAGAACTAAAGACATTCATCAGCCTCAGCTGGACTCTGTGTGTTTACTGATCATTAGCTGATGTTTAGGTCTGCTGACAATTATTTTAATTATCAATTCATCTGCTAGTTATTTTCTCGACTCATTGTTTGGTTAAACATCAGAAAAAAGTGAATGTGACGTCTTCAAATGTCTCATTTCAGTTGATAGAAAACAGAGAAAAGCAGAACATTTCGTGCATTGTGTACATTTAGTTTTTTTTCTATTTCCTACTTTGTCCTGCAGCTTCTGCACAACAACTTCCCTCTTGATAGATAGTTTTATCTTCTCTTAAAATCAGAGAAACTGACACAAGAGAATAGATAGACTTCAGATTGAATTTAAAGACTGAAATGGTGAAATGATCATTTCAAAGGTTTGAAAGGTCCCAGGGGTATGGAGGACAGAACCTGCCAAAATCAAAAATAAATATATAAATGACTTGATAAATAAATAAATATGCCATTAAATGTAGCAAAAATAATATAAAAAATATATGTAGCCATTGATTAAAATCTGACATAAATTTATATTTCTGTTTAATTTGCTTCTTTATTTATTTATCTTTGTATTAATTCCCCTATCTATTTACGCTTGTGTTTAATTTTCTCTTTTATTTATTTATGTATTCATTTTTTTATTTATTTTTAATTTATTTTTGCATTTATTATTTATTTACTTTTGCTCTTGCTTTTTATTTATTTTATATTTGTTTTTGAGTGACAGGACCCTATTTGCATAATGAGGCAGAAATTCATAGACCAATGTATAAAGAAAAGAACACAGAAATAATAATAAATAAGTTTGTGGAAATAAATAAGGGGTGAAATGCAAAGAGAAAACCTTGCATAAATAAATGAATACATTAAAAAAAATAGAGCAAATATAAATACATTTTTAAAATAAAAAATAAATACATAAACAAACAAAAGGGAAAATTAAACCAATACAGAACAAATATTTAAATAAATGTAGCCATTAATTAATTGATAAAATTGGACATAAATTGATATTTCTGTTTTAATTGTCTTATTTAATTATTTATTTATTATGTTTGTATTATTTATTTACTCTTCTGTTTAATTTTCCGTTTTAATTATTCAGGTATTTATTTTTTATTAATAATTAAATGTATTTATTTATTTTTTAATTTATGTGTTTTTGCACACTATTTATTTATTTAATATTTATTTTTTAAATGTATTTATTTATATATTCATGCATTTATTTATTTCTGCATGATTTCGTCTTTGCATGTCACCCCTTATTTATTTCCCCAAACCTATTTATTTCTGTATTCTCTTCTTTATACATTTCTTTTTACATTTCTTTATGCATTTCTGCCTCAAGAAAACAAGTGCAAAAATAAATAAGCAAAAAATAAATGAGAAAATAAAAGATAAATGAATACATTCAGAAAATAATAAAAATAAATACATAAATAAATAAAATGTAAGATTAAACAGAAGAGTAAATAAATAAGGGAATTTATACAAAAATAAATAAATAAAGAAGCTGATTAAAGCAATATTTTTTTAATGGCTACATTTATCTTTATATTATTATTATTATTATTATTATTAATAATAATAATAATAATAATAATAATCATATAATCATTTATTTTCACTCTAAATCCCTCTATAAGTAACACAATGACAGAATGTATGACAATTCAGGTCATGGGTTTCATACACTTTCTGTAATAAAACATCTAAAAGCAAACACCCTTCCATGGGGGAGCCTGGAACAAACTCTTAACATCTTAAATCTTGCGTGTGTGTTCAGCAGGAGCACTGGTTTGAAAAAGCTCTGAGGGAAAAGAAAGGCTTTGTCATCAAGAAGATGAAGGAGGACGGAGCGTGTCTGTTCAGAGCCGTGGGTGAGTGAAACACACACACTCACACAGAAACACACACTCACACAGAAACACACACACACACACACACACACACACACACACACGCACACACACACGCACACACACACACACACACACACACACACACACACACACACACACACACACACCCCTTGCTCAACCCTCAGGTGTGTGTGTGTGTGTGTGTGGTTCTTCTGGTCACCAGCAGGTGTCAGCTGCTGAACTGTTTCTGTTTGTCTCCTCTCACTGGTATAAAGGAGGAGGAGCTGGCCAGCTGTTAACGTGGACTACATGTGGTTGAAAAGTCTTTTAGATTATAACCTTCCTTTTAGGGCTGCACAATTAATCGAATATTAATCGCGATCACAATTTTGGCTTCCCACAATTAAATGAACATGATCGCCTGAGATATTAACGTTCAAAATGCTACGCACATAGAAAACTCTGCAGCATATCAAAAAAACTAACAGCCAGCCACCAGCCGACGATCGAGATGTTTTGGCTTCACTTTTGGGTATAGATATTATCTATAACAACCAATGTGTTTATGATTAAATTGAGAGCACACAATTGTTTATCTAGCTCATATTGTTGCTATTTCTGCTCTAACAGTGCACCAGATTGAAGCATTTAACTTTAAAATGTAGCCGACACAGGGGTAGGGTGAATATTCCTGTACTTTTTCGTATTGCAATATACAGTATATATATTTAGCAGGAAAAAAAATATTCCAATGTCAATTTTTTTCCAACATCGTGCAGCCCTAATTTGTACATTAGCAAGAATGTAGCACAGGATGAAAGTGAAAGCAGTGAAAGTGCAATAAAAATATGTGAATAATCCTGGTATCAATATTGATCAAAATATTCATGATTATAGATAGATAGATAGATAGATTGTAACTTTATTGATCCCGA
Organism: Sebastes fasciatus; assembly: GCF_043250625.1. NCBI lineage: Eukaryota > Metazoa > Chordata > Actinopteri > Perciformes > Sebastidae > Sebastes > Sebastes fasciatus. The sequence continues at coordinate 30,013,242 of NC_133802.1, read as the reverse complement.
GGGAAATTCAAGTTTCCAGCATCACAGTTCCATAGTGCAAAACATATTAGTAAAAAGGCAGTAAAAAAGTTAGTAGTGCAGAGTACAAAAAAAAATATACCAGATATAAAAATACCAGGAGATGAAGAAAACTGTTAAAACTGAATATTGTGCAGGATAACAACTGAGATACAGGACTTAAAAATGTGAATATAGTGCAGAAGAGACTGTTAGAAATAAATATAGTGCAAAAAGTGATATAGTGCTGGGTAATAAAATAAAGGAGATATACAGTAGAGACCAGGGGATTTAAGAAATGTCAAATATGGAATATAATGCAGGATGAGAACTGAGGTAGAGTTTTTTAAAAATAGACTAAAGTGCAGAATAAAGCTGTACATTGTTTGTAGAATACAGCTTTGAACATCCTTTTGGCCGTAATCGTGCAGCCCTACTTCTCTTTGATGGGACTTCTGTGATTATATCAGCAACATTTTCACAGATTCTACTGGACAGATGTTGTTTATACAGTTAAATCCTGTATATTGTGAAAACGCAATATACAGGTTCAGCAGTGATGAGGCCTGTTGTGACTCTGCACTGACAGCAGAGGGCGCTCTGATACTGACACACTGTTTGTGTGTGTTGTGTGTGTGTGTATAAATGTGGGTCACACTGAAAGATGAGTGTTTTCTGTGTCTGCCTTCAGGACCGCTCCATTCAGTGGAGTCCAGGTTGTGTTTCAGATAACGGCTGTTATGTCATCACGCTGTGTGTTTGTGTGTGTGTGTTGTACCTGTAAACACACACCTGTGTTATATAATAAACTCAGGTTGTCTCACAGCCTGAAGCAGCTCTGCCCTGTTTACCCAGCATGCTTTTGGGAGGGGTGTGTGTGACCTGTTATTGTGTCCGGTGATAAATGAACAGGCTGTGGGAGATGTGAGACCGTGGAGTCTGAGACCGTTTTACAGAGTAAATCTCATGTTTAGTTTGTCTCAGTTTAACAACAACTAACAGTCCTGTTGGAGGACGTTTGAGTTGAGGTGATGATGTCACACTACAGGTGTGTTCAGGTGTGTCAGAGCTCTGCCGGAAGGCTGTTGTCAGGTACACAATAAAGAGTAACTTTTTATTTTCCAACATGAACATATCTTCTACGGGTGGGAAAAAATGTATTCACCTATGTATCGCGATTTTTTTTAAACAATTTTGAAATTGATTTTTTAGTGCCAGAATCGATATATTTGCTTCATTTGAGTCTATGTGGAGGTAGAAGAAAGTTACCGCTTTTATTGTTGTAGTCTGAGTAAAGTGACGTCATATACGTTCCGTATCCGCCAACCAAAACAAACGACAAAGTAGAAAACAGTGAAGAGTCCGCTTGGATACAACCTGCACCCTCACATGTTAAATCCAAAGTGGTAAACACTACACATCCAGTAAAGTATGGAAACACTTTGGGTTTCACACATTGCAGGAAAAGCAGAGCTAGACATCACGGCTAAAGCTGCATGCTAACTCTGTCATGGACAGGAAACGTTATCGTATCGCGGTAACGTTTCGGTCGAGCCGGCCGTCACTCTCATCTCCGTAGTCAAATCGTCATTCAACTTTTTCTCATGAAAAATCACAATAAATCGTAACATCGACTCGCAATACTTAAAAATCGCAAAACATATCGAATCTGCACCCAAGTATCGAGATAGTATCGAATCAGGAGATAGGTGAATCATCCCAGCCCTAAAAGTTACCCTTTAAATGAGCTGTGTCCTCTGTTGGTCAACTCTGAGGTGTTTGAGTCGCGTCGAAGCCTCGCATCCATCTGACCTCAGAGGTTGTTGAGGTGTCTGTGGTGAGAGTGTTGGACGGACAGACAGGCGGACATGACTGTCTTCAGGTTTCACCTCTACACGTCTGACTTCTGATTCCTCTCACTTCTGTTTTCAGAGACCTGTTTCTCTGCTCCTTGTTGCATTTCACAGAAATCACACACAAACACACACATACACACATACACAAACAAACACAAACAAATACACACACACACACACACACACACACACACACACACACACACACACACAAACACACCTGCCTACCTGAAACAGAAAGTGGACATCGTGGTGTGAAAACAGTTTTGAGACATCAACCGCTAAACAAAGACAAGCTGTGTCCCCGCTGCAGCGAACACGGGGGACTTTCTGATCAGTGGTTCCCGACCGTAGAGTCGGGACCCCCACACAGAGTCATGAGATGAGTTCCAGGCTAGTAAATAAGAAAAAGTCTGTGTATTTTCAGACTCTCGAATATGTTAGAGAAATTATTTAGTGAGCTTTTAAGCTTCTGTTTCCAAAGTCAATAATGAACCTTGAAGTTTACATTTATTGTTCATCTAAATACTATGTTCTCTTCAAACCCTTCTAAACCTTTCCCCCACGTGACCTGACGTAGGTTTCTGCATGATGACGCTGCTACATGTACAGTATATATACACATCCTTATAGTCAGTGTATTAACGTTACATACAGTAATTTAGATGGCGGTCGGCGTGCTCCCAGTTTAGAGAAGCAACAGCTAAGCAATGTACTGCTGTGGACGCCACGTTAGTTCAGATCAGAATCACAATAACACAAACAAACTAACCGATCGATGCAGCGGTAGACCAGCAACTCCCCTGTTCTGAGAGGGAAAATCACTGTTTTTTTTAATGGAGTCTGGTGGCTTTGATATAAGAGCTTCAGTTCCCCGTCAGAAAGAGCTGTCTGATGGCGAGGTAAAGCACTGAAAATATTCTAAATATTGCGAACACTTAAACTGATATTGATTTTTTTAGGTGGCTAAAATCTGTTTTTCCGCTGCTCCGGTCCACAGCCGCTTTACCTCGCTGTCAGACAGCCCTTTCTGACGGGGAACTGAAGCTGTTATAGCGTTCTCTTCAAAGCCAGCGTTCACATCATTCATAACCTTATTGATTAGCTTACTGTGCTAACCTACGTTACGGCTGAGTGGACGTTAACATAAGAAAAACACACAAAAGAAAGCAGTTGGACCCGCCCTTTAAGTTAATTACCTGAGTACTTGTTCAACTACATGGAAATACCTCTGGGTGTGTTTCCGGTCGTCGGGTCACATTCCTGCTGTGAGATGAAACCTGACCGACCTGTCAATCATCCTCCCTGACACAGTTCAGCACTCTAAAAATAAGCTGTTACGTAAAAGCCTTGAAGGTTCTCTACTCGATATCCAGAGGATTATTATATCATCAGTTTGTAGATGGATTAAATCATCGTCTTCACTTCATTTCTGTGAGACTCAAACTGCAGCAGCTGACTGCTAAATGTCTGAGCGTCCCTGAACGCAGCACGTGACGATAACATCACATTAACAGATTATAAAGTTGACAACATGTTGAATGTTTGGAGAGTCTGTCTGCAGTCAGTTGAACTGGTTTCACTGGGATCACATTCCACACTCTGCTAACTGAACCTGTCTGATCTGCCACGCCCCCTCAGTGTTACGGACTGCGTTGTTACGGTAACCGTGTCCGTCATCCCTAAAAGGTTTTTCCCTTCAGTCCCAACATCCTGTCAGGCTGGCTGCGTCTGACGCAGTCGTGTGACTCCTGATACTGTGGTTAGACTAATATAGAAAAACGTGACGTGTGACGCCAGAGGGGATCGCACGGCAAGCGCTCCGTATCACAGGAAAACAATACGGCTGAGATGATACGCCTATCTCCCGATTCGATACTATCTGGATGCCGATTCTACAAGACGATTTATTGAGATTTTTGTTAACTTTTTTTAACACTAGACCATTTGGAAAAGTTGAATCATATACTTCTAAGGACTTTTACTTTGGAAAATATCTAAATTAATCCAGCAAAAATGTTTGATTTTCAGATGTCCTGAAGTCAAATGTATCAGGATCATTGTCTGGAATTATTTATCACAATTTTTTCAGCAACCGAAAAATCAAAGAATAAAGACATTTCCTTCACAAATTAGTGGTATTTTCTTTTTAATTTATAAAGGACATTTAATGTGTTATACTTCTGTTGAATATAATCCGATCAGTCTTATTTCCATATATGTGTAGATACAGTTCCCTCTGTTAACACCTTATTTTGAAAACCAGACGTAGTCACAGATGTATACTTAAGCTAACTTCGCTAAGTGCGTCGCTAGCTCTCCCGTCAGCTCCGTTCTCTTCATACATCCATGGTCAGCTCCATCGGGGCCGTTTGAATGCATTTAACATAAAAGTAAGTATATGACAAAATACACTTGGAGTGTTGTTTCAGTAGCGTTTTTTAGAAATAATTCAGAAAAAAACACCACCACAGCATTTTATGAAGCTTTTAAAGGAAGTGTTTTAACACACAGCTCAGCTGAACCTTGTACCGGGTCCGTCGGGTAAAAGAGGTTAATGTTGCTCCAAGTTCAGTACATGATTTAGGCCCTGTGTCTAAACCTGTTTCATTATTTCACTGGTTATAGCAGGAGACTGGGAGGAATGGGTCATTTTGGCCCCGGGGACCCTGAGCAGGTTAGTCCAGCTGACTGACTGACTGACTGACCAATCAGGAGCTGGCTTCCAGTTGTGTGTCAGCATTCCTCTGGTCCTCTGTGACTCAGCGTTTGAGTCATGACTCAGACTCACACAGCTGTTTGTCACTCATATGATCAATGATCTGTCAATCAATCACATGAGCTTTTTAAAAATAGTGCTGCAGCTGTTTCCACAGCGGAGCCAATCAGGTGACAGTCTGCATGACCTGCAGGACGGCTCGCTAAACATCAGTCACACCTCATATTGACAGTTTAAAGCCTCCCTCTAGTGTATTTTGGCATTTCTAGGATATTTCATATTTATTTGAGTCTTTTCCTGACTAAGTTGATTAGCCACACTGTTTTATTTTGAATTTTTCCTCCACCTTAGTTTAGTGTGTTTATTTTCATAATGGCATTTGTGTGAAATCAAAGCAGTGAATTACACAAAATCCCACCAACAGAATTAACACAACACACCGACTTTCTCTCTCACTCGCTCTCTTCTTTACCGTCTCCTCCTGCTGGAGATAAATTAACGGAAAGCAGCCGATACCGGAGGTTTGCAGGCCTCTAACAGGTCTGAACGATGGGGAGCGTACAACTTTCAGCCCGAAAGAAAACAAGAGAAAAGTCCCGTTAGAGAATTAAATGATTCACAAAGCAGCCCGGTGCGGTGTCGGTGCCGGATCTGGGGCGAGAGCGGCCGGTGGTGGTGGACGATGAACCTCCAAAACATCCTGAAACTGCATTTCAAACGGCGGACCTTGGCAACATGTCTATCTGTCCTCCGGTGCACTGTGGCCGGCGTGCAGCTCCTCGGTGCAGCAGCAGCCGGACGGCCGCCTCTCCAGGAGGAGACAGTAAAGAAAAGAGAGAGTGAGAGAGAGTCGGTGTGTTGCGCTAATTCTTGTCTCATTTGTGGTCTGATAAACAGTAAATTCATCTAAACTGTGATGAAAAACGATGCAATCTGGTTGCCATGGTAATGAATTGCGTCAGACTATTAACCACACCCCCAACAGGTAGTAAAACTGGCTGGAGGAGGGGAGCTTTAAGTTGCACTTCTCTGGCATGTTACAGCTGCTAAACGTTAGCATGTAGCTCAAAGCCCCGCTGTGTCTCAGTACAGCCTCACAGAGCTGCTGGCAGGACTGAAGACTGGTGGTTTGGTTTTTAGCTGCTGCTACAGGTTAGCTGAGTGCACGTGTAGTGGCTAGAAGGGAACCAGCAAACCGGGGAAACTCTTGCGAGATTGTTAAGGTTAGGCATTGACCTTGAGGAGTTAAGTGAGGGTAGGTCGTCGGGCAGCGAATCTTTCGAGAGTTTTTGCAGATCTCAGATCAGATTTCACAGTTTGCGTGTCTCTCTTCTAGACACGACTGTGTGAACTCTGTCAAAGTAACGTCTGACCCGATTAACTGTTTGTGCCCAGACAGTTTGTGTAAAGAGGAAACTCCGCTGTTTCTCCATCAGTCTGTGTGTGGGTGAGAGTCTGATGTGGGTTTAAGGTGGACTTACACTCAATAGAGTTGTTTGTTTGACAGAAACACCGTGAACAAAGAGGAAGAAAGTGTCCCGCAGGTCTGATAACGAAGATAAAACCTGCATCCAGGATGTTTGGAGCTCTGAGGGTTTGACTTTTTACAAAACCGTAGTCGGAGGTCAAAGCTGTAAACTATCACAGGCTGTAACAAAGAATTGTCCCCGATCGGAGCCCTTTAATATTGATTATCAAATTGTATGACATCATGAAGTTTGATTATGTAAACAGAAAAGACCACTAACAGTTCATTTGTCCAGTTGTACATGGTAAAGTTTAACTCCCTATTTTATCTGTGATTTATCCTATAATTATTATTACTGTAAATGTGTACTTTATTTTTTAATATTTATTTTTAGTTTTTTATCCCTTTTGCATCAGCAGTGGGTGAGAGGGGACTTTGGGGAAAAAAATACCAAAATATGGAGCGACAATCATTTACATTTGTGCTCTATTTGTGTGTTTCTGTACACCTGATGTTACTCCCAATAAATAATTACGGAAAAAATAACAATATTGATTATCTGCTAAAAAAGAGGATGATTTAAGTTTAAGTTGATCAGCATACATTATTTTCTTTCAAATATTTTTATTAGGGAAGCAAAATAAAATAAATAATAAAATAAATAATAATAATAAAAAACAAATCCATATCAGCGCCATAAAGCACACAGTTCAGGTAAACCATAAAATCTTCAGTCTGTCAGCTAAATTTATTGATTTGATAATAAATGAAACGTGACGTGATCAGCTGGAGGTCTCACTCTGTTGGAGTTGTTGGAACTACAAAAACACTTATGACTCATGATCGTACGTCATCAACCTGACAGGAAGTTAGTTTAGACGTGATGTCAGACTGACGCGCTCCCATGATGTCAGATTAATAATCAAATAATCAAGCATCTTTATTGATTATGTCTTTATTCTCTCTGTGTTTGAGCTTTTCTGGTGAACTACAGTACGCAGAATACTTTGCAGGTGGCAGGCCTGGTGCTGGTGGTCAGGGTGGTGTCAGATGCTGCAGGCGTCAGATAAAAACTTTATCGACAGCAGTACTTCATTCCTCTTAGGCCCCCCCCTTTCTTAGAATAAGGTCAAGACTGACCAATCAGAGCGCTCGCTGTGGTTTCCTGTACGTATGTGTGTGTGGTTTATTATTACTTCTGCAGAAGTCTATCAGTGTTTCTCACCAACCAACACATATTTACCGTATAGTCTCCTCCTCCTCCTCTCTCCTTGTTTCCTCTCCTTGTTTCCTCTCAACACTGAACAGACACGTTCCCAGAAGGCAACAGGTCAAAATAAAACTGAAAATACTAAATACGGTTCCTTTTTCTTCGTCCTGGTGATGCTGTTGGATGTGTTTCAACCTTAAGGAGGGTAGGGAAGATTGTGGCCGACCCCTCCCATCCTGGACACCATCTTTTTCAGACTCTGCCATCTGGCAGGAGGTTAAGGTCCATCAGGACCAAAACCTCACGTCACAAAAACAGTTTCTTCCCCATGGCAGTGGGGCTCTCCAACAGCCCATCCGCCCCCCTGTGACTGTCTCTCCCTCACACACACACACACTACTGCCCCCCCCCACCCTGCTGACACTGACTCTCCCCCCTCTCTCAATATTTGCACTATCTCTATATCATGTTTATAGCTTATTTGTAATTTGTAAATTGTACATTTTTATTATTTTATTCTAACGTTTTTATCTGTTCTTCTGTTTTTATCTATTCTTTAGTTATTATACAGTTTGTCTCGCACCAATAATGCCAAAGAAAATTCCTAGTGTATACCTCTTACACCTGGCAATAAACACCATTCTGATTCTGATTCCATTCTCAACGTGACAACGGCACCACTGCGCTCTGAAACCCGTTATTTCAAATGGCTAGCGCTGCACCACGACGGCTTTTCGCTGCAGCGCCCAAAGCCCAAGTTTGAGCTCAAACTGCGCTGTGTCACGAGGATAGACTGCTCTGTTCCACCGGGAAACGACAGTTGGTGTAGCTCTGTTGTCGTCCGGGTGGAAACAGTAGGGATTATACACGCTGTTCAGTTCCAGAAACAGACTTAGATAACGAAAAGATTCAGATTCAGACATCTTTATTGATCCCAAGAAGGGCAATTCAATTCACAGCTTACCCCATCACAAACACACACAGACAACATCCAGACAAACATCCAAAATGTTATGTCAATCACAGATCAGTAAAATTGACAAACACAGGTCGGTAAAGGACAGCAGATAAATTAATAAAATATAATAAATAGCAATAAAATAGAGAAAAAGAGAAAACAAATAGGTAATAAATAGACGTTGTTACATGAAAAGGAAAAAAAAGTGTGAAAAAAATACAGGAGAATTGTGACGCCGGGAGGAAACCGGCAGAGGGCGATGAAAAACGTGAGTCTCCCGGGAAAATCGGGAGGGTTGGCAAGTATGAGTGCTAACCTCAGCACATGTTGCTAACGGCGTGCGGCTGAAAGTTTCCGGGTGAAACTCCCGCTTGTGAACTCATTGAGCTCACTGCATCAGCATCGGACCGTGAAGGTTCGGTATGAATACAGAAACAGAAACCGTTCCAGTCCTGACCTGCAGACAGATGTTGTTTGAGTCAAAGTATCAGAATCATCATTTAGAGAGAAATGCTGCGACACCAAAACGTTAAGATATTTTTGAAGCAGAACCAACAAAATTATGCTCATTAACACACTGCCGTGCATGACATGATATGACCTTAGCCTGCAAAGAAACACACACACACACACACACACACACACACACACACACACACACACTGTGTTTCCTCCACCCTGTGTTTGTTTCACCTGCTGCAGCCCAACCAGGGTGTTAGTTTTGTTATGAGTGTGTATTCTGCTTTCTGTGTGTGTGTGTCGTCCATCAGTCAGCAAGTTCAACATCACAACTAACTGACTTTACACACACACACACACGCACACACACACACACACACACACGCATTGTTGATGAGAAAAAGGAAGTTGTCAGGGAGGTTCTGAGAATCGCCGTGGCGACAGACCATGTGACTTGCTGGAACTCAAACCCAAGTGATGCTCATTTGCATACCACTGAGGAAGTGTGTGTGTGTGTGTGTGTGTGTGTGCGTGCGTGATAGTGTGTGTGTATGTGTGTGTATTTAGAGGTGTGAATCCTTGGAAATCGGGTTCCCTTGTATTCAGAGGTTATTTGTGTATTTAGGATGTATTCTGTATTTAAACTACTGACAGCGTATAACCTCCTAATGTTGAACTATTCCTTTAAGTCATCGCGTCTTGTTGAAGCTCTCTGTGTGACTGAACACACCATGACAATGATGACAACACACACTCCAGTAAGCTTTAAAGCTTAGGTTTGTGATGTATTTTAATGACGTTCCTGTTATATTAGTGAAGTTCTCATCACATCACAACAGCAATCAATAAATTTAATGCTCTGACAAAACAAAACAAATCTAAATATCCAGTATCCGTGGCTGTTAGGACTGTAATAAGCCGTCCAATCATTTCATTCAGCCCGGATGTAATGACTGGACGGGCTTCCTGCCTACCTGTCTGCCTACTAGGGCTGGGACGATACACCTATCTCCCAATTCGGCACTAGCACGATATTTGGGTGCCGATTCGATATGTTTTGCGATTTTTAAGTATTGGGATTCGATATTATGATTTTTTTGTGATTTTTGTTACCTCTTTTAACACTAGACCATGGGAAAACGTTGAATCATACACTTCTAGAGACTTTTACTTTGGAAAATCTCTGAATGAATACATTAAAAATGTTTGATTTTCAGCGTGTATGTAATCAGAGATGTCCTGAAGTCAAAAATATCAGTCATTGTCAGGACCAGCAACCCAGAAATCAAAGAATAAAGACATTTCCTTCACAAATTAGTGGTATTTTCTTTTTAATTTATAAGGGACATGTAATGTTTTATACTTCTGGTGAATATAATCCATCAATCTTATTTCTATATATGTATTTTGTATATACAGTTCCCTTTGTTAACAACTTATTTAGAAAACTGGACGTAGTCACACGTGTATACTTCCTCTAACTTCTCCAAGTCCATCTCTAGCTCTCCCGTCAGCTCCGTTCTCTTTAAACATCCATGGTCAGCTCCATCGGGGCCGTTTCAATGCATTTAACATAAATGTCAGTATATGGGTGCTCTACAGTTGTAGTGTCGGCCCCAAGCCTCTGCTTTTCCTGCAATGTGTGAAACCCAAAGTGTTTCCATACTTTGCTTGGTGGAGCAGACAGACGGGACTTAGGTGAACACACATAAGTTTTCATGTGAACACACGGTGTTATAAATGTGATGGAAGGAGTTTTAGTGTTCCCTCTAACCCGGAGTGTGTGTTTGTCTCTCAGCTGACCAGGTGTACGGAGACCAGGACATGCATGAAGTGGTCAGGAAACACTGTATGGACTACCTGGTGAGTCTCTCTACTTTTTACTGGCATTATTTAAACTTTTCTTCTGTCATAATAAAGTTGTTTTCCTTCCAGATGAAGAACGCCGACTATTTCTCCAACTACGTGACAGAGGACTTCACCACATACATCAACAGGAAGAGGAAAAACAATTGCCACGGCAACCACATCGAGATGCAGGCGATGGCCGAGATGTACAACAGGCCGGTGGAGGTGTACCAGTACAGCACAGGTGAGTCTGTCTGTCCAATAACAAAGCTCCAGATCTGTCAGCCAATCACATCCCACCAACCTCACCCCTCCTCCTCCTCCTCCTCCTGCCACAGAGCCAATCAACACGTTCCACGGCATCCACCAGAACAACGACGAGCCAATCAGAGTGAGCTACCACCGCAACATCCACTACAACTCAGTGGTGAACCCCAACAAGGCCACGATCGGGGTCGGACTGGGACTGCCCGCCTTCAAACCAGGGGTAACAGAACCTTTAAAGTTGTTGTTCACACCAAGAGCAAACCAAACTTTCACCTCACTTTACTCGCGCGAGTTGGACCGCCGGTATCATTTCTGTTCATTCGCGCTAGACGCGCCGGAGAGGAGAAGGAGCTTGTCTCCATAGATACCAACAACTTTTCTGTGCACCATTTCCTCCATCAACCATGGAAGAAATAACCATTGTTGCTGCTTTGTACATGTTGTGGAAGACCCAGATATGTGAGAAAACCACTCGGTGGCGAGCTGTATTCACATACAGTGCCTTTTCACTTACTGTATCTAGCAAGCCACACGTCGCTACTGCGGTATGAACCCAAAATAAACAGATTTTGCCTTGATTTAACTGCAATAAACGGATGAAAAAGATGCCGAAATAACAACATAATGATGTTGATTTGTAAAAAGTCGGAATTCATGCTTTGTCAGGTCTGTCCACAAGACGACAAGCAAACAACTTTTAAAAGTTTGTTTTCTGAATGGAGTTTGGTTCCATCAGTGCCAGGCTATGCAGCTGCTCCATCAACACTCAACATAAAGTCATCTAGGCATAAATACGGCAGCGACGTTGTTGTTTCTTCCATAGACAGTCTGTGGTTAATACACATACATTTCTACATGCAAAACGTTTGCTTCGCTCTTGGTCTGAACACACGTTAACACCTTTAAGTCCAGAGAGCAGCTCCAGGGTTTCAGACTGGGAGGCGTCTGCAGAACTTCACTAAGAATCCTCATGTTTTTAATTTTCCTTCAGTATCACAGTTATCCAGTGATGTGAACTGCTGATATTTAATACTAGCCAGGAAAAGTGTGTGTTCAGTACTTTGTGGGCTGGTTCGTGTATTAACTGACAGAGGACCCCCCCACCCCAACCCCCCCGTCCTCAGTACGCGGAGCAGACGCTGATGAAGTCGGCCATCAAGACGTCAGAGGAGTCGTGGATCGAGCAGCAGATGTTGGAGGACAAGAAGAGAGCGACAGACTGGGAGGCAACCAACGAGGCCATCGAGGAGCAAGTGGCCCGGGAGTCCTACCTGCAGTGGCTGCAGGACCAGGAGAAACAGGCCAGACAGGTACGTCACCACTCACCTCAGACAATCGGGGTCATATGACTGGTTCCACTGGCTGACGGAAACTCCTTCAATCATTATGTGTTGAGTCTAATTAGAAAAGAGGAGCAGCCGATTAACTGGAATGTGACCTGCATCTTAAAATCAGATGAAACTGGTTCATCGTCATTATCATGTTTACCTGTTAAAACTGTAAACATGTTCTGTCCCACATAGAGCTCACTGTAGGGAAACACATTTACACCCAATCTTCATCCTGCAAAAAAGAACCATAAGTATATAATATGTAGGATACAATATGAGAATAAAATATGTAGTATAAAATATAAGAAAAAAATATACAATAGAATAATAATAAAATATATATTATATAATATAAAAAATATATAATATACAATAGAATAATAATATAATATATATTATACAATATAAAAAATATATAACATACAATAGAATAAGAATATAATATGTAGCATACAATATAAGAATAAAATATGTTGTATAAAATAAAAATAAATAAGAATATAAAGAAAGAATATATAAGGATATAATATACAGTATAATATACAATAAAATAAGAATATAATATATATACATATATATTATAATATAAAAATATATAATATACAATAAAATAATAATAAAATATATATTATACAATATAAAAATTATATAATATACAGTATAATAATAATAAACAATATAATAATATAATGTGTAATATACAATATTATATTATAATATATACAGTATAATAATAATATAATATATAATATACAGAATAGTAATATAATATGTAGTATACAATATAATAAGAATATAATATACAATATAATCATATAATATATAGCACGAAAATTTCAGAGCCAAACATCATTCATTACCTAATAGTTTCAGATGAGAGTCAACATGATGTGAGAGGAATGTGTGTAACATTATTCATCGTTCTCAGCCCCGTAAGGCCACCGCAACCTGCAGTTCGGCGACAGCAGCGGCCTCCAGTGGACTGGACGACTGGAGCGCCCGGTCGCCACGGCAACGTGACTCCGACCCCTCCCACTCCCACTCCCACTCCCACTCCGACCTCCCGGCCGCCCCGTCGACCAACAACAAGCCTCCCTCCCCCGCCGGAGCCGCCCTCATCCTGAGCAAACCGCCCTCGCCCTGCGCACCAGGTAACACACACACACACACACACACACACACACACACACACACACACACACACACACACACACACACACACACACACACACACACTCCCTGACCCCTGTCCCTAAAGGCAGAACGATCAAGTGCAACAGCCGGCCTTCATCGCCGCTAGTTCTCTGATGTCGGTTTGGTCTGTGTGTGTGCGTGTGCGTAGGTCCCAGTAATCAGAGTCGTCATCATTTGGAGTACAGAGCCATCATGCAGGAGATGTCACCTACAGCGTTTGGTAAGACTCTATTTCTAACTACAACTAGTACTACTGCAGTTAAGGTACTTTCAGACTGCATCTGCAACATCTTGTTGTGTATTTTGATCAGGTAGCAGCAACACCTGTACCAGGTGCAGTACACTACAGACCAGTGATGTCACCATAAATTTAGTAGTCGATACCAATACCAGTGAAATTCCACGATTCTCGATACCAATTCGATACCACGGTAAAAAACAACAGTAAAACAGTAACTCCCACGTACTTCAACATTCACTTCTTTATTACCGTTGTCATACTGGTTTTTGTTAGGAAGTTAAACCGGTCATAATTCCCTCTCTATTTTATATTGCTGTGAAACATCACCTTCAAACGACTGGTTTTATTCAAGTTTCTCACCAAAAACTACATTTTACAAGATTAACGCATAAACACAACTTGTGATTTTTAGGTCGTAGCGGGCTCAGTGTTAAAGCTAGAGTGAAGATACTGGTATCATATGAAACTAGAAAACCTAAGAAATCCATTGATAACGCTCCAAACTGTCATTGCCTTTTTCAAAGGGGTCCCTTGACATCTGACCTCCAGATGTGTGAATGAAAATGGGTTCTATGGGTGCACCTGTGAGGGTTTCTGGACAATATTTGTCATTGTTTTGTGTTGTTAATTGATTTCCAATAATAAATATATACATACATTTGCATAAAGAAGCATATTTGTCCACTCCCATGTTAATAAGAGAATTAAATACTTGACAAATCTCCCTTTAAGGTACATTATGAACAGATAAAAAATGTGATTAATATGCAATTAATCATGATTAAATATTTGAATCCGTGGACAGCCATAATTTGAACACATCATGATAACGTTAAAATTGGCATTCTGCCAATACTCATTTTTACTGAATACAGCCTGAACGCATCATATGTAAATCAATTTTCCAAACCACGGAGGAAAAGAAGCTGAGCAGCATTCAAATGTCAACGTGATGAATGAAGCTTCCAACTACTCGGTACAGCTCTAGTTAATACTACTAGTGTACTCACTACAGTACTAGAACTGCTGCCATGTTTACTACTACAGTTACTGTAGTACTGCTGGTACTTGTACTGCTACAGAGTTTGTGTGTGCGTGTGTGTGAGTGAGAGGTTATCTGAGGTGAAGCAGTATTTTTGTATCTAGCAGCTGAGTTTTATCAGATGTTTTCAGCAAAGCTGTGAACACTGAAGTATTGTACTATCAGAGTACAGAAAGTATTCACCAAGATGTTTCTGTCTGTTTCCTTTATTCCTGTTTTCCTCACATTATCAGGAGCTGTTATCACTGAACACACTGCCGTCCTCTTGGCTTCTCTCTCAGCTGGAGTCTGAACAATAATAATAATAATATTAACCTTTATTCATACAGAACTTTTCAAAACAAAGTGCTTTACATGGTTGAACCAGCATTGAAATATTTCATGTGGACGCCTCGTTAGTTCAGATCAGAAAGTCACACAATAACACAAACTAACTAACCGATGGATGCAGCGGTAGACCAGCAACTCCTCGTGTTCTGAGAGGTTAAATTGCTGGTTTTGTGAATGGAGTCTGGTGGCAATAAAGCAGTGAAAATAATCTAAAAATAGCGTACTATTAAACTGATACAGATTCTTTCAGGTGTCTAAAATCTGTTTTTCTACTGGTCCCGTCCACAGCAGCTTTACCTCGCCATCAGACAGCCCTTTCTGACGGGGAACTGAAGGCGTTATATCGCTCTCTTCAAAAAGCCACCAGACTCCATTCACAAAAACAGCATTTTGACCTCTCCGAACCCGGGAGTATACATACAACCCCACTTCAAAAAATCTGAATTAACCATTTCAGTTATTTCCAAACGTATCACAGCTAACGTTGACTCAGCTAGTGCCAGCGTTCACATTATTCATAACCTTATTGATTAGCTTACTGTGCTAAACTACGTCATTGCTGTCTGCTAACGGCTGAGTGGACGTTTCAACAGAACGCCGATGAACCCGGCCTTTAAGTTCGGTTCTGAATGCAGGACTCTTACTGGTGTGTGTGTGTGTGTGTCTCAGGTCTGACAGACTGGGAGGACGATGAGATTCTGGCGTCGGTGCTGGCCGTCTCCCAGCAGGAGTACATGGACAGCATGAAACACCAGAGCTCCGCCGCCATGCATCGAGAGAGAGAGCCGTCACCCGACAGCAGCTGATAGCCGGCCGACACACAACAACACACACAAACAACACAACGATGACCTTTGACCCTCCCCAACCCCCCCCTCACCTCTGACCCCCCAGAAGGAGATCGACCAGGGAAAAAAATAAAACATCAAACAAAGAAATGCACACTTGTTTTTTTCTGAAGACGTTTTAACTCATCCGCTCATCGTCTCCTCTTCCCTTCCTTCCTTCCCTGTTTCCTTCCCTCCTTTCCTCTCTGTCTCATCTTTCCCATGATACCCTCCTTCCAGCCAATACTTCACCTCAAGTCTTACTATGTTTTAAAGCTAGTTCCTGCTAACACCGCTAACTGGTTAGCTTAGCTGTCTATAGCAGAATGGTTTCCCGCTCATTCTCACTGCTCTCGTAGCTCCCACTGGCGGCCACTTTGTGTCGAGCAACACACTTTCCATCTTCATCTGGGGAAAATATCTACAGCCAGCACTGACTTCACAGTCTGGAACACCTCCTCTCTCTTTCTCCTTGTTGTCCTCCTCCTCCTCCTCTTCCTCAACACCACCATTACTTCCTTCAGCATCATCGTCATCATCATCATCATCGGACTTATTTAGCTGCATGTTTAATTGACCACGACCAATATCATCATAGAGAAAAAGCGACAAATAAAAAAAGGAGATAAAAAAATGTGAGAATTGTCATACTTATCCTCTTAATGATTGATTATTATTGTTGTTATTATTAATAATATAAGTTTGTTTTATTTTATTTTTTCGTTTGGGATGAAATACCTTTTTTTTTCTTGGAATAAAAAGAGGAAAATGTTTCTGAAAAAAAAGATTTTGTTTCTTTTCTGCACTCAAACACGCTGACCTTCTCTTCTCTTCTACGAGTACAGAGCACGTGTCAAACAACATAATGTGTAAAGTTATAAAAACAGGTGCACAGAGAAAACACAATTGTTGTTTTAACCCTTTTATTGGGATAACATACAGTTCAGACTGTCGGAGTCGTAAACCCTCGAGGTCACAAACACGTCCAGACTAAATAAATTGAAACAACAAATGACTTGACAGCGTTTTTGTTCGCAGTGTAAGCAAAAGAAGAGATAAAAAGTTTTAATTTCACAAACCAAAGCAGGAAAGGCAGCGGAAATATTAACACATGCAATATTAAAATGCTGTTTACACATGTACAGATCACTAATTCAACAGTTTTAATATACAATAATATATTACTCACAGAACCTGTTCTGCTGCACAAACAAATACTTTTGATACTTTAATACCTTTTGTTGATAATATTGTCAGTAATATTTTACTTTATATTGCAAGTAAAAAAAGTGAAAACTACAAAAAAATGTGTTATTACAAAAATGATTTCTGTTTTTACAAAACATTCATTACACATCAAATTTAATAAAAACTTTTTTTTTTCAAAACCGTAAAATTAATCAGTCTCGTCTTATTTTGACAGTCAGGCAGTGGTGGAATGTAAGTACATTTACTCAAATATCCTACTATGGCCTACAAATTCAGGGTACTTGTACTTCACTTAGTACCTATTTCCATTTTCTGCTACTTTCTACTTCTACTCCACTACTCAGGGAAATATTGCACACTTGTATCATCAATACTTTTACTTTAAAGGTCCCATATTGTAAAACGTGAGGTTTTCATGTGTTTTATATTATAAAGAAGGCTTAAGTCCTATATAAATACTGTGAAAGTATCGAAACACTGAATCCAAAGGGAAATTCTAATCGACATTCTATTGCAATTCCGTCAAAATGCGCTAAAACGGAGCGTTTCAGACAGAGGGTAAATACAGGCATATTCAGGCTGACAGAATGAGAAAAATAAAGTTTTTTTTTAACATTACAGCATGTAAACATGTTCTAGTAGTGACACAAAATACAAGTATGAACCTGAAAATGAGCATGATATGTCCCCTTTAAGTACATTTAGATGATAATACATACTTATACTTCAGTAAGGTTTTGAGAGCAGGACTTTTACTTGTAGTGGAGTATTTCTACAGTGTGGTATTAGTTCTTTTAAAGGATGGTCAGTCAGGGGTTCTATTTTGACCTTTCTAGTAAATTCTTGTACTGACACATATATTTTGACAGGAACAGGAAACCGATCTGATCTGAACGTGAGAAAGAACGAGAAAACGCGCCAATAGAGGAACCGTTGGTTTATTTCGATACTGTGTGTGTGTGTGAGAGCGTGTGTCTGTGTGTGTGTGTCTGTGCGTGTCTCATGTTGTGTGCGTGTGTGTGTGTGTGTGCGTGTGTTCGTGTGTGTGTGTGTGTTTTGGGGAAACCGTCATCCTCTTTCCCGTCATCATCATCATCAGCTTCCTCCTCCGCTCTTCTGAATTCTACGAATTCCTATCGCGGGATTTGAATATTCATGAGTCGAAACCGCAGCTTGAATCTGATTGGCTGAACGGTTCAAAACATTGAGGCCACGTCTCTGCACTGATTGGACAGCGGAGGGCTGAGTGGGCGTGGTCGGACATTAGAGGTATAAATGCAGATCAAAACAATACCGTAAGGCAGACTAGGCGCTCAGCAGGAAACTCAGAGGACTATATTTTCAACGTTGTTTAACCGAAAGAAAATAGCTTTTTACAGTAATTATCTTTGCTGAAATTGGATTTAAAAGGCAGCATCAGTCACTTTAAGACGGTAAAAACGTTTAATAACGACTGAAGTGGAATTCAACCGACGACAGGATGGATTTTATCAACTGAAAACTTCCAGAAGATGTTGGAGAAAAGAGCCGCGGAGCCTCATCTGGAGGAGGACGTCAGAGGGAAGAACGGTGAGATAAACAAGCTTAAAAGCAGGTTAAAAGTGAATAATTTAAGTTCATTTTCACCCTGCAGGCTCCTTATACACTAACCACTATATTAACCAACTCTAACTAAACTTTAGCTGCTTGTTTTCGATGCTTTGTACCCGCTCTTTTAGCTCAAAACACCCAACTAATTTAACATTATTTTAAAAGTTCGTATTAACGTTCCACCAACCGTCGTTTCTTTGCGTGATGACGTTTAGCTCCTATAGAACCGTGACGTGATTACTACAGTTTATTCTAACAACAGTCACTTATTTTCAACGTTGTTTAACTGTTTTTAACTTCAAGAAAAGAGCTTTTTCAGGAATTATCTTTGCTGAAATTAAGTAAAACGTTAAAATGTAGACCTTCCAAATACTTTTCAACCAATGTGGTCAGACTCTGGCAGACACTAACTAATTATTCCCGTTAAAAACTGATTTTTACCGGGAATAAAAGCGTTAATTTAAGTTTACCAACGTTTTATCTGAAAGAGGGATCCGGTTTCTGTTGTTTGCTCGACTTCCATTTTAATCCAGGGCGCCAACAGTTAACACAACAAACAAACAAACAGTGTAAATGTTTAGATATAAACACTAATAATACACCACACTGATATATGGAAGACCATTTCTGCCAGTAAAATTAAAAAAAAGATGAAAACTTAAAGCCTTGTGATGAAACAATAGATCCTGTAAGTTATTATAACGACACACTTTATCAAACTAAAGAGAAACTTCCTCAATATTTTGACTTGACTTGCAATCATCACATTGGCGGAAATGGGCTTCTATGTTGACGGATATCATATGACTATTATTTTTCTTATATACTTCCTTCTCTTTGTCAAATTCAAACTTTATTCTTCGATTTCTTTTTAACTTTTAATTAGAGAAGCACAGATGGAAGGTACCTGGGATAAACATCAATTTATAATATTAACTGCAAATTTGGAGCAAATTATTTTCCTTATTGATTGTTGTTTTTTGATGAATATATTAGTCTATAAATGTCATAATTTGAGTTGTATTCATGAAAGAGTTTAGTTAGTTCAATTTGTTTTTCCTGGGCTTTCAACCACACATCACTGACTTCATCAACAGATACTCATTTGTCTTGAAGAAGCACACAACAGATTAACGAGACAAATGTATCCAAACACAGGGGTCAGGAAACATCTGGATCATATAACTATATATAGTTCTTTGTGTATTAATGTCCACAGCTGGCTGATGTTTTGTGTTATCTCTCTTTCAGTGAAGGAACCGTTCTGCAGCCAGTATCGCTGTGGTTCTCTGCTCGGCAGCGGGGGTTTCGGTTCAGTGTTTTCAGGCCAGAGGCTGTCTGATGGACTGCAGGTCAGACTACACACCTTTATAATCTAATTTTTAGATATGTGTGTATATATATATATATATATATTGTTGGTACTGTTGGATTTGTTTTAGTTTTGCTTTGCTTTCTTACTTTAATCCTGTGAAGCAGCTTGTTAACTTTGTGTTTTCTGAAGTTATTTGTCATTACCCCCATAGTTTAGTCATAAAATCAACTTCTTTATCTACATTTAATGAGGAGGAAATGACAATAATAATAATAAACTTTATTTATACAGCACTTTTTCAAAACTAAGTTACAAAGTGCTTTACAAGACAAAAAATAAATAAATCTTAAGAAATGTCTGTTATGTAAGAGGGATTTAAAATGATGTATTACTATTCTACACTTCAGTTCCTGCTACTGTAAACTCACCGTCTGTCCTTTTTGTCCCTCCAGGTTGCCATTAAACAGGTTTCCAGGGACCGAGTTCAGCAGTGGGCCAGACTGGTGAGTGACACAACCATTAATTGTTAGAAAACAGTGAAAAATTACAATTTTGTGACGTCTTCAAATGTCTCGTTTAGTCCGACCAACAGTCCAAAACTCAGATGTTCAGTTTACTGAGATATAAAACAGAGAAATTGTCAGCAGTTGAAGTTAAACTATGAATCTAGTAATTCAGTAATCAGGTCATAGTTTCAGCTCTACAGTAAAAACCCAGATCATGTTCTGTGTTTATAAAGTTAATTAAACTATAGGGCCAGCTCTGCCCTCTGCTGGACTGACAGGTGAATCATAGCCGTGGGTGGGGGCCGCCCCTCCGTGATGTCACGGTTCAGTAAATGACGCTGTAGGATTTTCCCCTCAGTGACAAACTAATTTCTTATTCATCAGAACTTTAATGGGGAACTCCCCCACCACATAAAAACACCTGGAACACACCTGCAGGCGTTGATTTATGGCAAAAAACACCACAAGAAACCAAACTGGGGTTTTTGAATGAATTAGTGACAAATAAAAAGTACCTCCCATGACTCATAATGAAAGTGTTATTGTTAGGTACTCTACTGTTATTGGTCTATTTATATCATACAGACCTTATTACTATTATTTAGGTAGCAGCAATGTTATTATCACTTTAATTTACGGTTAGCTTCTGTAATTTTTTAAGTTTTCTCATTATTTGCAGGTCATTAAGAATCGGACTGTTTTTTAAATAGAGCTGAAACATTCAGTCATTATCACATTATTTTTGGTAAATCGTTTCAGTCGTTTTCAAGCGAAAATATTAAATAAACATGTTCATCTTTGTGTTTTGGACTGTTGGTAAAAAAAAAAAACGAGACGTAATCAGGAGTTTAATCAATAATGAAAATAATTTAATATCATTAAAAAGGTTTTAATTTCAAGGGTGTATAAATAAATATATATAAATGATCTCTCTCAGCCTGGTGAGGTCGAACCTGTTCCCATGGAGATCGCTCTGCTGCAGCGGCTGTCGGAGGTCGGGGGTCACGGGGGGGTCGTCCGCATGCTGGACTGGTTCGAGGTTGAGGGGCAGGGCTTCCTGCTGGTGCTGGAGCGACCACCGCATTGTCAGGATCTGTTCGACTTCATCACTGAGAGAGGATCGCTGCCCGAACGCCTCGCACTCAGGTTCTTCCGTCAGATCGTGGAGTCGCTGCGGTTCCTTCACTCTCACGGCGTGGTGCACCGAGACATCAAGGACGAGAACATCGTGGTGGACACGAGGACGTTGGACATCAAGGTCATCGACTTTGGATCAGGAGCTCCACTCAAAGAGACGCCGTACAGCGAGTTCGAAGGTAGCGACACGCAGATTCTGAATATAAATGTCCTCCAACTGAATGATGATCAGACAGTTAGACCATCAACAGAAATTAACTGGCAACTAACTTGATCTCTCCTTGTCTCCTCTCTCCTTGTCTCCTCTCTCCTTGCCTCCTCTCTCCTCAGGTACCCGGGTCTACAGTCCCCCTGAGTGGATCATGTCTCACTCCTACGAGGCTGTCTCTCTCACCGTCTGGTCGCTGGGCGTGTTGCTCTTCGACATGGTTTGCGGCGACATCCCGTTCGAGCGCGACCAGGAAATCGTCCGGGCCACGCCCGTTTTCACCAGACGGGTCTCTAAAGGTGAGCAGAGGCTCCGCCCACCACTCTATCTGATTGGCTCAGATGAGAAGTGTGTCACCGCCTTGTTCTGTCCAGCTGTTTAACCACAACCTCATGTCATTTTTTCTTCCCAGAATGCCAGTCTCTGATTCGCTGGTGCCTGTCCTACCGTCCCGAGGAGCGTCCGACTCTGGAGGAAGTCCTGTCTCACCCCTGGATGGAGGGAGGAGAGGCGGAGGAGGAGGAAGGAGGAGATCTGCAGGTGGACCACAGCTCACTGCCCAACCAGTCCCTGTAACAAAACCCTGAACACATAGGGATCTGGACGGACACAACCGTGAACACATAGGACTCACGAACACAACCCTGAACACAGGGCTCAGGTCGGACACAACCCTGAATATACATGGCTCTGGACGGACACAACCCTGAACACATAGGGCTCACGAACACAACCCTGAACAAACAGGACTCTGGACTGACGCAACCCTAAACAAACAGGACTCTGGACTGACGCAACCCTAAACAAACAGGACTCTGGACTGACGCAACCCTAAACAAACAGGACTCTGGACGGACACAAACCTGAACAAACAGGACTCTGGACGGACGTAACCCTGAACATACATGACTCTGGACGGACACAACCCAGAACATAGATGACTCTGGACAGACATAACCCTGAACATAGACTCTGGTCCCTGGCTTCACTCTGACTGTAGAGGACCTGCAGGACTCCCTCACTCTCAGCCAGCAGGGCGGCGACAGAAACTAAAACCTCACACTGGATTTAAAGGAGCAGATCAGCGGCGTCTTCGTGTTTTAACCCTTTGGCTACAATTCAGATAGACTCAAAGCCCTGTTCAGAACATTCATTATTATTATTCACTGTGCTTCTCAGTAATTGAACCCAACCAATGGTTAACGGGTTAAATCATGATGAAACGCTGCTGTGATCCATTTACAGAGAAAATAATTTATTATAATTTTTTTTCCTTTTCTTGTGCTGCACTCTGCTGTTCTACTGTTTATTTTTTTTTTTATTTACCACTGTTGGTGAAGGCAGCCATGTCTGATTTATTTATTGAGTTGACTATTTATTTGGTTTTGAACACTGAACAGTTGAACACTGAACAAACAGCGGTACATCACTCTCCTCTTGTTCATTCTCTACAAAAGTCATTTTCTAGAAACAACCCATATATATATATATATATATATATATATATATATATATATACTGTTTATATTAGAAAGATGGAGAAGATGTTCAGTTACTAAATAGTGGCTTGTGAACTAGAGTGAAGCAGCCAGTTGATCACCTGTGGAGCTTCAGTAACAGGTGAATGTCTGTGTGTCAAAACTACCAAAAATGTCACGATGCAACATTTCACAATGTGAAACGGACGGCTCCACCTGCAGCTAGAAGACCAAATAAAAAGAGCTGCAGATAATCTTTATTTTGGTTTATTAAAACAAGTCCTCACAGCAGAGAAGCTGGAATCAGAGGATGTAGTTTTATTGGAGAAAAAAAAAGAAATAAAACCCATCATCTCATTAATAACATCTGGTTCTGGCAGGTGGAGCTGTCTGTGTTTCCTGCCTTTTGTTCATATGGACGTTCGCCTGAAATCTTTGGGAGTTGATAATATGTAGTGTTGAGATTTAAAGAATCACCTCGATATCAACACTGTTTCTAATCACTAGATAACCTCCTAAAGTCTGAGATATAAGCAGCTAATAATTTTCCTCCTTACGTAGAACCAAATTACACAGATCCGTACGAGGAAATGTTACGCATCATTTAGAAGTGATTTGGACATGAATCTAAAATAAAGATGGCGTCCAGTAAAACTAGAACAGCTGTTTTTCAGCTCTTTAGTTCGACGGCTGAATCGTAATTTAAAGTCAGAACGGAGGTATTTATTTTCTGATTCCAGTTTCAGGTGGAAACCAGTGGACGTGGTTCGAAGTGACACGTTGGTGTTTGGATGTGATGTCACTGTTAATACTTGTGTATTATTGGCTGGTTTCATGATCAAAGTGGCTCGTTGGGTCACTTGTTTCTGTTTATTTACATTAAATAAGAATTTATGGATCGAAAGAAGAAGAAAAAGATCTAACGTTTTGATTAAAAACTTTTTCATGATATTGTGTCCTGACTGTTGTTGGCTTCTCTGTGATAATACATTACCCACAATTCATAGTGTTCACAAAGGAAAACGATCTATAAGCAATTTAAAACAGCAGTTTACATTCAACCTCTAATGAACATCAATACAGAAATAAATAAATTTCATACTGTGATTTTTTTTTTTGCCATTTAGAGTATTGATTTAATAAAAGGAAGTGACTTTATTTTTATATTATATTTTATGGCACCTTTCATACAATCATGCAAATCAAGATTAAAACAGCACAGACACTTAAGTAGAAACAAAACATACAACAATAAAGAAAATATTAAAAATAAATAAAAGTCACTAGAATAAATAATCATGAGGGATAAAAAATAAAAACCAACAATTAATATATAAATAAACACAAATATATTATCTATAATTATCCAAATTTTTTTTTGAATAAAACCACCCTCTTAAATAAATGGTATTAACATCAACATAGCAAATTTCTCCACTGGGACTAATAAAGGATTCTCTCATCTTATCTTAACATGACTCAAATTGAATTGTGCCTAAAGTGTTAATTATATATTTGCAGGTTTCACGTGGACATGTTGAATTGCATAATACACATTATGTTACTTTCAATAAGTGAATGGGTGAGTGGCGCTGAATATCAACAACCTCTCTGACAGGTGAGGTGTTCAGCCAGCAGCCAATAGGATTCCTCCATAGTCCACCTGCAGGAGAACAAGGAAGCGATTGTAGTCAGCAGGATCAGAGAGGTCTCACTCTGACTGTTTATTCAGAGCTCCTCATCCCAGACTGTTGTTATAGACACTTTATACTTCAGCCTCAGTTTATTTCTCTCATGTAAGAGTTGTTGAGAACATTTCAGTCACACAAATAAGATAAAAAACAGCTGTTTCAAACACACTTATATCCTGCTGATAGGAAAAATACTCTGTCTGCGGTTTCATTTATTTCACAGTCATTTTACATTTACAGATTTAAATTTACAGACACACATTTTTTTTTAATCTGTGGGGTCTATTATATTTTGTGTATTTAAACTTGTGTGGTTAATGTTGTGATCTTTTCCAGGAATACATTTTGTTTTACAACAAATCATTTTGTAATAATTTTTGGCATATTTTTGTGGTATTATTATAACTGTTTTTATTATTCTTTCAGGCACTGATGATGTATTTCATCACGATTCTATATTCCCTTCTTTTTTTTATTTATACATTTAAAAATAAAAAGTAAAGTTTTTTGTTTACATTTCATTTTTATTTATCATTGTTGTAGGTCTATGGTACGACGGAGTATTAGGGCCACATTGAGGGAAAAAAATTATGAATAATAAAGTCGGTTTACGAGAAAAAAGTCGTAATATTACAATAATAAAGTCAAAAGTTTAAGAGAAAAAAAACTTAATATTATGAGAATAAAGTCATAATATTATACAATAGTAATTCTATGTGTTATTTTCTTTTTTTCTCGTAATATTATGACTTTATTCTGGAAATCTCAGATTTTTTTCCCCTAATACTCCGTAGCACATTTGCACTTTGGCCCTCACCGCATTAGACTTATATACTATATACTTAGACTATAAACTGTGTTACCTTCATCACAATGCTCAAATGTTTTGTGGCTCCACAGATTTTTTTTTTCTTTTGTTGCCTAACATGGCTCTTTTGATAGTAAAGGTTGCTGACCCCTGGTCTAGGCTATGTTATGTCATTATGTTATGATATATGATGCTGTTATATTATTCTATGCTATGCTATATTATATTATTATGTGTGTTACATTTATTTATTGTACATACATTTATTTATTGAAGGACTGTATACACTATGTTCACCCATTCACTCTGTATCTTTTATATCTCTATTATTGTTTTATAATTTTTCTATACCTGTCCTGTGTTTCACTCTGTTTGCTGATGTTGCTGCTTTGACACCTGAATTTCCCCTCCTGGGGATTAATAAAGGTTCATCTCATCTTATTTTTGTGTATTACAGCACAGTGACACGGAAGCAACACGTATTTTTCCCTCAGAGTGATGCATCCTGTCAGTCCGTCCCGTCTCTGCAACTGTAGTTCATTCACTTCCTGAACACCTCAGTCAGCTCCTCACCTCAGTTTTCATCCAGGTGCTCCTCTAACCTCAGCTCCGGCTTAGTATCCGGCTGACTCCCGCTTCTGTAACCCAAACAAACAAACAAACCGGAGGTCTGTGCTCCGGTTTAGGGTCTAAACTACTGTGAACCAGGGGGAGTAGAGCTAGCTGGCTGGGAGGCTCAACGTTAGCCGAGCAGCAGCAGCAGCAGCAGGTGAAGGAAGCATCGCTCCGGTCTGGACCTGACGGCGGGTAGAGCGAGCGCAGCATGGCCGCAGGGACCAGCAGCCTTGCGGGGGAGGAGAAGACAGCGAGCCGGAGTCAGAGCGACGGTGAGTGGGTCCGGAGGGACGGAGAACCGGCGGACGGGGTAACCTCACACGGCCCAAACACTCAGTCACTGTGGGGAGCTACCTGATGGGAGGACCGGCGGGAGGAAATAATATGAATGTGTTTAAATAAAGTCATAAACTGAGTCTGGTTCTGCATCAACGCTCAGAGCGGTACAGGCTAGCTAGTTAGCTGCTAGTTAGCTGCTAAGTAGCAGCTAACTAGCAGCTAAGCTAACCAAACTTAGCTGACTTAATGAGGGTTTTTATTAATAAAAGTTAACCAGAGAAGTTAACTTGTATGCAAACTAACACATGTTGACATTATTTAACATCATCACAATGTTTAATTAATGAAGATAGTGTTGTATTTGGTTTTAATTTATTTAAACTAACTAAACTAGCATGCTAGCTGAGCTGGCTAGCAGCTAACTAGCAGCAAACTAGCAGCTAAGCTAACCAAACTTAGCTGACTAAATGAGGGTTTTTATTAATACAAGTTAACCAGACAAGTTAACTAGTATGCTAACTAACGAATGTTGACATTATTAAACATCATCATGGTGTTTAATAAATGAAGATAGTGTCGTTTTGTTTTAATTTATTTAAACTAACTGAACTAGCATGCTAGCTGAGCTGGAGGCTAACTTCACTGTTTACTAGTGTAAAGCTAGTTTGTGTGCAGCTGTTAATGATTAATGATGGTAGTTAATGATGTTACTGTACTCAGTAGAGGCTGGAGCTCGACGGCTAATGCTAACACACTGATAGACAGCATTATTACAGGTGAATAAACCACCAGGTGTGTTAGTGGAGGGCTGTCAGTACAGCCCTCTGACGTCCACGTCACAGGGCTGCTGACGTGGACGTTTGTGGACGTTTGTGTGTGATTAGTCACACACACACACACACACACACACACACACACACACACACACACACACACACACACACACACACACACACACACTATTGTTTGCTGGGTCACACCTACACTTCAGTACATCAACATACATGTGCAAAGTTTACATTGATAGATTAATAACACTATTAGTAATACACACTTTGCTAATGTATATAGTAGGTGCCACTGGTGCACTTTAAACTTTAAACTTACTTTACACTGCATCCCATATACCATGTTATAGACTGTACATATTACATCTATTTATTGTACGCTACATTTTTTATCGATGGACGGTCCATTCACTATGTCCATTCACTATTTCTATTTATTTTTTATAATCTTTTGTACACCTGTACCTCTGTATCTGCGCTTTGCTGCTTTGAAACCTGAATTTCCCCCCAGGGATTAATAAAGGTTCCTCTTATCTTATCTTAGGTTATTCTATATTTATATTTTATATTATTTTATGCTAGTTGTAGTAGTCGGGTATGTTTATAGTGTATTCCAATATTCTTTATATTGTGTATTCTACTGCATAGATATATTTCTCTAGTGTTGATATTAGGGATGCACCGATCCAACTTTTTCTGTACTGATAGTGATACCTGGGCTTTGGGTATCGATCCGATACCAGTGTTTAATTAATAAGCTGTATGCCTCACTGTGTGGAAGTGACTGGGATCATTATTTTTTACGTGTAAGGCAACATCAGGCTTGACTTAAACATTGCTTTCCTAACTTTGTAAAACAAAATAATAATAACTTTATTTATATAGCACCTTTCAAAAACGAGGTTACAAAGTGCTTTACAATAAAAGCATGATAAAAGTAATTAACATCCTGAAGCAGGAAAAGCGAGTCGGTGCCGGGGCTGAAGCAGGAAAAGCGGGTTGTTGCTGAAGCGGGTTGTTGCTGAAGCAACAAATTGGTCAAAACTTGAACAGAAATTAAAATTCCTGTATATAAACATAGAACTTAATTTAGATTGATCGGCCCTATTGTCACTGATATCCGATCCAGCTATTTGTGTCAGTATCAGCCCGATGTGTGTCCTTTTTTTTATTGATAAATTAAAAAATAAAAAGTAAACAATGCAGGTTTCACAATTAGAAATAATCATAAAAACAATGTTATATTATATAAATATTAGATTATATTAGCTTTGTCTCTTTTAGCCCTGTAATTAGTTTAATTATTAGTTAATGTAAGTCGCTAAATGAATGTACTGTACAGTGTAAAGTGTTAGATTATAGAGTTCTTAGAGAAAATTATTAGGAAATCAGACCCACAAAATGAAAATGATTTTTTTTTAGTCAATCTGATGATTACTTTCTCGATTAATTAATTAGTTGAAAGCACAAGGAGACATCTTCTAATGTTTTATTTTACAGGACCAACAGTCCAAAATGAAAATGATTTTTTTTTAGTCAATCTGATGATTACTTTCTCGATTAATTAATTAGTTGAAAGCACAAGGAGACATCTTCTAATGTTTTATTTTACAGGACCAACAGTCCAAATATATTCAGTTCACAGTCAGTTAAATAAAGGCAGCAAATTGTCACAGTTAAGAAGACGGAACAAGGACTCAACGGAAATAATTAATTCATTATCAAACTAGTTTGCGATTAATCAACTAATTGGTTCAGCTCTGGAAGGAGTTACAAAAATAGCAATTTTATCCCAAACTAGAAATTTTAAAAACTTTTTTTTTTTCTGAAGAAGAGAAATATTGCTACTAAAATCATACTGAAGTAAAGTGATGGAAATCTAAAAACCTATCAAATCTGATGTAGTCTTTAACTGGAGTCTGCTGACTGACGGTCAGTTTATAGTAGAAACAGGACAGTAGAGACGGATGGAGGTTTGATCGGTGTGTTTTGGTGTTTCCCTGCAGTCAACAGGAAGTTGAAGTACATCAGCCTGGCAGTGCTGGTGGTCCAGAATGCGTCACTCATCCTCAGCATCCGATACGTACGCACGTTGCCGGGCGATCGCTTCTTCACGACGTCAGCCGTCGTCATGGCGGAGATCCTGAAGGTCCTGACGTGTCTGCTCATCATCCTGCTGCAGAAGAGATGTAAGTGGATCAGACACATGACGAGTGTGTTTAGGAAGTGTTCTGTGTATTAAATGTATATATTATATATATTCCAAAATCATTAACAGGAGACTTGAACACGTAAACACACTCAGTGGGTCCTCTTCATTATGATAACGTGTCTCTATCTCTGTCTCTGTCTGTCTGTCTGTCTGTCTGTCTGTCTGGGTCTCTGTCTGTCTGTAGTCAATGTGAAGGAAACGGCGCTCCTCCTGGTCGACTCCATTGTGTTTCAGTACAAAGACACTCTGAAACTGGCCGTTCCTTCTCTCATCTACACGCTGCAGAACAACCTGCAGTACGTCGCCATCTCCAACCTGCCAGCCGCCACCTTCCAGGTCAGACTTCATATCATCAAAGAGTTTAGAAACAAAGAGACTAAAGTCTGGTGCTTTTTTTAACAACAGCCGCTAGATGGCGCCGTGGAGCCATTTTGGACTGAAAACGCCAATGAGTGTGTCCATGGATGTATAAAGAGACTGTAAATCAGAGAATCATTTTTTTTTTTTTTAGGTAAATCAACTTCCCAGTAGGAACATTTAAATAGCCCTCATTTAAATCATTATGTCCTAAAAGTTTTAAAATGAACTAATATCTGAATCCAGAGTTATTTTCCTCGGCATAATAAACGTGCATCAGACCCACGGGACTGCACCGCCCTGCATGCCGACGTTTGACTGGCGTTTGGTAGCCGCTTTCAGTCCAAAATGGCAGAAGCGTAGCTCTGCTGCTGGGCACTTCAGCAGCAGAGCTTATCACTTCACTTCTTATCAATATACGTTCTTTGATATCATCACCAAAACATGTTAGTCTCTCAATACTGTCTGACGTCTGTCGCCCATTGGTTGTCACTGAAGACGTGACTTTGTTGGGGACTATTTTCAGCGGCGGATGAATCCACATGTGGTGCTCTAGTGAGTGTTAGTGTCAGCAGGACGGTGTATGTGGGATTGAGTCAGCATAAACTACAGTGTGTGTGTTCACGGTGATGAAGGAACAACAGTGAGGCTCACTGATATCAGGGTACTAGTTAGTAGATACATTCACTGCTGGTTGGAGTGTCAGTGTGGATCGTCTCTGTGTTCTCCGTCAGGTGACGTACCAGCTGAAGATCCTCACCACCGCTCTGTTCAGTGTGATGATGTTGAGGAAGTCTCTGTCCAGAGTTCAGTGGATTTCTCTGTTGCTGCTGTTCGCTGGAGTCGCCATCGTTCAGGTACGTCCCCCTCACCTTCAGCTTCACCTGTTGGAGGAGTCATTTCAGATAAACACTGGTTTAACGCTGGTTACTGGCGGTAAAGTTTGGTATACCGGTTCGGTCCGACCCTACTGATCAGTAAGTGAAGTGATTGATTGACGATAGATGTTATTGATGCTCTCCCTCTCAGGTGCAGCAGGAGGGGAAGAAGGAGGCGTCGGTGGCGGACAGCTCCAACCAGAACTACATGGTTGGTCTGGTCGCCGTGGTGATCAGCTGCCTGTCGTCCGGCTTCGCCGGCGTTTACTTTGAGAAGATCCTGAAGGGGAGCTCTGCGTCCGTCTGGATGAGGAACGTGCAGCTGGGGATCTTTGGCATGGCGCTCGGCATGCTGGGACTGTGGTGGAAGGACGGCGACGCCATCGCCGAGCACGGCTTCACGTTCGGCTACACCAGTATGGTGTGGTGCGTCATCTTCAACCAGGCGTTCGGCGGGCTGCTGGTGGCCGTGGTGGTGAAGTACGCCGACAACATCCTGAAGGGCTTCGCCACCTCCTTCTCCATCATCGTCTCCACGGTGACGTCCATCTACCTGTTTGGCTTCCACGTGGACCTGCTCTTCACGGCGGGGGCGGGGCTCGTCATCGGCGCCGTCTACATGTACAGCCTTCCCAAAGCGGCCGGTGGCTCTTCGTCCCCGAGCGCGTCCTCGTCTTCCTCGGCGTCTTCGGCGTTGCCGAGGACGAACGAAGGCGCCGAGTTGGAGGCGTTTCTGCCAAAGTCAGTGCTGGTGAAGTGACTCCCTCTATCTCTCTGTCTCCTGCTCTCTGCAAAGGTCTCTCCACCTCCTCCTAACCTCCTCACCTTGTCCTGAACTCCTCCTGATCACCTGCTGACCTCCTCCTTACCTCTCCCAGATTTCATGACCTTCTCCTGACCTCTTTCCTCCCTCTGACCTCCTCCCCTCCTCCTGAGACTCTGACGGCGGTGGAGAAAAAGAGGAGGAGACTTTATTTTCTTTCTTCTCTTTTTTATAAAACTTCTCCCTTCTTTCCGTTTCCGTCTCTGCACTCCTGAACTCAAAACAAAGACCTCCCCGCTTCCTTTTTTCCTCCTCCTGTGATGAAAAGGAGAACAGAGGAGTCGATGAAACTAACATTTGGTTTGTGACGGGGAGGAGAGCCGAGACTCACTTTCCTGCTCCTCTACTGTGACTCTGAACTTTCTCCTTCCAACTCGAGGAGGAAGAAGAGGTGAGGAAGGAGAGCAGCGCTCCTAACGTCTGGTTTTAACTCTGCTTCTCCTCCCACCTCCTCCTCTTCCCTCCCTAAACACTAAACACTAACCTCTCCTCTGTCCTCCTCCTCAGAGCTCAGGGAGGCGTCGCGTCTCCTCCTGCCATCCACATCACAGACTAACTGCTCAAAGCACAAGAGGAGGTGGAGGTGGAGGAGGAGGATAGGAGGAGGAGGAGGAGGGGGAAGGAGCTGTCTGTCTGTTTCCTGTCTCGCCCTCTCTGCCTTAACTTAACTCTTTACTTTACTAACTGAATGAAAGAGGAAACGCCTTACTGTTCGCTGAGTATTGATTCTAGTTGTTACTGCTGGAGGAGAATTTGCAGTTTGATCGGATGTTTTCACTGAGCATTCCTCAACATCCATTAAATGTTTATTATTTAATGATTATTTTCATTGATTTGATGAATCATTAGTTTAAAAAGTGAATTAAAACAGTGAAATATCTCAGAGTCCAACGTGACGTCTTCAGATGTTTTGTTTAGTTCGACCAACCGTCCAAAACTCAAAAGAGATTCTTTAGATTCACTGTGACATAAACAGAACATGTGAGACATTAGAGGAACTGAGACATCGTCCTGTCGGGGTTTATTTCACAACAATGACCCGCTAACTGTACATTATCCCGCTTATTACACGGCTTCTTACTGAAGAAATCAATAATGTGACACAAAAACGGTCCACCAGAGAACTCCGCCCATAGCAACGGTCCGTTATACATAGCAACGGTCTGTAATACATAGCAACGGTTCGTTATACGTAGCAACGGTCTGTAATACATGGCAACGGTCTGTTATGAAGAAATAACAGACCGTAGAATGCCGTGATTGACCGATCAGAATCTAGTATTCAACAAAGCCGTGTAATAAACTGAAAGAAAATCCACAGAAGATGATCGGAAGTTTAAATTCTCAATAACCTGTATTATTTTCTCATTATTATTGATGAATGAACGTTTCAGCTGGTCGATGAGACTGAACGTCTGAAGAGTCACTTTGGATTCTGGGAACTAAACATGTTCTGGGATCAATGAGTTGATAGAAAAATAATAATTAAATATGATTCAATAATGGAATCAAAACTTTATCAGCTGATTACAACATTCATGTTTTTCACTGTTTTTTTAAAATGAATAATTGATTATTGATTGAGCGGCTCAGTGAAAACCGGTCGCAGGTCAAACTCCGCTTCCTGTCCACGTTGAGACGTTTGTGCTCGGTGCCTTTCCTGCTCATCTGTACAGAAGCCATACGATAACGTTAACGTGTACAGAGAACATCCAGAACTGTTGGTTGGTGTGAGGGACACAAACAGCTCCCGTCTCATCTGACCTCTGACCTCAGATGAGTCTGACGGGGGTCTGATAGGGTGGCGGTGCTCGTTGATTGGAGCACCTTTTTTTTAAATGAATGAACCTAATAATCATTATTCTAAAGTTCGTCCTGCTGCAGGCGTCTTGTTGAAGAAGACGTCCTGCGCAGGGCGGCGTCCTGAATGTCTTTCTGTCGGTACGGCGGGCGAGTCGGTAGCTCGGAGTCGAGTTCGTCCGCTGAGCTGCTTCCTGTTGTTGCTGTTTGACTTTGGGAGGAGGGGTTGGGATGTTTTTGTCTCCAGACGGCTGCAGGAGGTGACGAACAGCCGACCGCCAGAGTCTGGTTACAATCCACCGCGTTAGAACCAGATCAGCATGTAGAGACGGTCCGTTTGTTACCGAAGCACATTATAATCTGAAGGCAACGCCTCCGGTATTACCTGATCAGCTTATTACCTGATCTATTCACTGATAAAGTCTTTAGTCTGGGGCATCACAATTTCTCGAAATTTTATCAAAATCGCAGTTTGGCCTACTGCTGTTGTCAAAACGCAGGATGAGGAAATCGCAATATTTGTTAAAGCTACAGTAGGCAGAATATTTTTGGCATTATTGGGCAAAAATTCCATAACAACCTTTCAGCATATTGTAATTCAAGTGTTCTGAGAGAAAACTAGACTTCTGCACCTCCTCGTGGCTCTGTTTACAGGCCTTATAAAATCTAGCCTGTGACGGGAGACTTTGACCAATCACAGGTCATTTCAGAGAAAGAGAGCGTTCCTATTGGCTGTGCTCCAGCTGGTGGGCGGTGCTTTGTATTTCCTCAACTGATCGCAACATGGCTGCCGGGTCACTATCTTTCTCATTTTACAGCTAAACAGTACACTACAAGATGTTTCTGAAGACGTTTGAGGAGAGAAATAGGCATTACAGTAACAGAATATTGATTCACATTTGATCAGCACTGAATAGTTTGACCGTTTATTCGGAGTTCGCGAGTGATTGACAGCTGCTCAGAGACGGCAAGGATCCAACTCGGCTCTGATTGGTTGTTTTCCTCCGGTCTGTGAAGTCTTGCAGATGCTATTAGGAGCACCGGAGGACACATGATTGTTTCAGATTACCTGTCTCATGCATTACTGTCAGGATATAGTGACTGTTTTATAAAAATAACTTTTTTTTTGGATTTCATGAAATGGAAAATTTAAAAAAAGTATTTTATAATTAGATATTTCAGCTTCACGGAGAAACGACAAATATTTCCTTCATGAAAACAAGGAAATGAGTCATGGTTAATTATCTTTCTGTAGAAACGTTCTTCATCTCCTGCAGACCGACGTGGAGACAAAACAAAAATGTTTTTTTTTCTCCCAAAGATTTTGTGTTTTATTATCATAAGAATCAAAAAGAAGTGAAGAAAAGACGATATTTTTTTGTTACTTTCTGTTTTTGTAAAGAAAAGAAATCAGTTTCTGTCTTTTGGGAACTTTAAAACTATATTAATATATCATTTATTTTTTATTTAATGTGGGAATGAGAGGTTGATCTGATGGTTGGTTTTGTTGTTGGGTGGTGGAGGAAGAAGAGGAAGAGGAAGCTCTCAGATAGAGACTTTATCTGGTTGTCGTTGAGATTTTAGGATTCAGCGGTTGCTTTGACGGCGAGTATGACACTATCCGTTAGTATTATAATCAGAATGAAGTTTAGTACGAAGCTGATTCATTATCTCCATCACAAGTTAATTATTTTATCTCACAACGATGACGTTGTTTTCTCCAGATAAATATCCCGAGAAAAAAAAGAGGAACAAAATATTAAACTGATCCTGTTATCTCAAATACATAAATAGTGTTATCCGTCTGTCCATACTGGAAAAAAAAACTTGAGATTATGAGATAAATATCTGAATTATCCCAAGATAACGAGACCTCAACATGCACACACTATTATAAATTAGACATATCAGCTGGAGATAATGGGATCAACATCATAACACTCGATTTATCGTGACGTGTAATAAATATCTGATGAGATAATTCGCATTATTTAACAAAACGAGAGCATCTGTGCTCACTAACGCAACGCAGAAATGTGTCTTTATCTCGAGATATCGCTAGAATAATCTCTGGATTATATTGAAATAATCATCTCCACAAAACAGCATTTAGTTTTTTCATGAAAGCAACATATTTATCTCGTTATACTGAGATTACAAGTTAATTATGTGGGAATGACAACACATTTTTATCATAATCTCAAAATAATAATGTCACTTGTTTTAGGGGAGTGACAGGAAAACTATCTGGAGAATCAAGAGGCTCAAATACTGATATCAGGATGATTATCTTCTCATGTCTAGAAAACAACATATTTAACATATAATACTGAGATCACAAGTTAATGATGGTATAACTCATCTCGTTCGCACAAGAAAACAAAAGGTTGTTTTTTGCGAAATATTTCGTTATCGCTGGATTATTTTTTTAAATAACAGGATAAATATCTCGGGAACACAAAAGGTTGTTTTCTGGAGATAACAAGATAAATATACCGTTGTCTTGAGAAAACTAATATTGAAATCCCAATATTCTATTTTGTTTTGTTTTATTTTATTTTTATTTTATTTTTATTTTTTTATTTTTTTTGTTATTGTAAAATGTAATATATTAAATTATATATTAATGAAAAGATATTGGGATTATTATCTAAATAATGACAACCTGATTTCTGGTTTAAATTACATATTTTTCTGATTATCCTGAGAAAACAACCTCTGATTCTCCAGATATAATTAACTCACCGCCTCTAGATAAAATCATTTTACGTCTGCTCTCCGTTGAATAGTTCGATAATCTGTTCAGTAAAATATCACATCCTGTTTACACTAAGTATTAAGATTGAACAGATACTAAAAGAAGCAGCTGCTTAATTTTGTTTAATTTTTTTTAATAAATTACACAGATTTTGTTTTTTGTTTTTCAAAAACAAACAAAAAAATCAAACAAATTTTTGAAATTTGTGCCAAACTTTAAAAATTGCAGATTTAATTTTCAGGACTCAACATCCATAATTCCACTTTTCACCGTCTGGAGCGCCACCTGCTGGCAGTTTAACAAAAATCCTGTAAAATTGACTGCAGTTAGTGTTATAGTCTGTTATTTCTCCGACTGTCTGAGGGATGTTCGGTGTTTCCTGATTGGACGCTGCAGGCGGAGAACTGTCCAATAGGATCCGTACAGGATTGTTTTCAACTTCCTCTTCCTGTCTGGACGTTTGTGTTTGAGGGATTGTTTGTTAGTTTGCACTTGATTGTTGACTTGTACCAATGCCTCTGAACCTGTAAATACTTCTTTTGGTAAAGTTTTTTATAAACAAGGACATGGACTCAAACACTTTGGAGTTTGTCTTAATTTGTAGGTAAATTATAGTAAAACTATCTCAGGTTGTTTCCTTCAGATTCACTTTATTTCTTTTTTCTTCTACACCTCTGTCAGTTTCCACTGAACAACCTGTTAGAAATAAATCTGGAGAAGAATAAAGCTGAAATATTTGAGAATAAAGTCGAGACGTTTGAGTAAAAAGTCGTATTATATTAAAAAAAGGTTGTTAGATCACAAGATTTTAAACTTGTTGAAGTAAACCGGTAAGAAAAGTTTATTTAAAGTTACCTGATGACAACTTTATTCTCAAAATATTTCAGCTTTATTCTTTAAATCTTAGATTTATTTGTCTCTAATACTCCACAATCTAAAGAAACTGTTTGTTTTCCTCCTAAAAGAAACAGTTTTTCAAATTCAACAAAACAACTACCTCTCAGATATGTAGAAAAACAAGTAACCTATTTGAAATTTCTTTGGAATTATTGCCAAATTACCCCAATATTTACCTCAAAATTGATCTAAAATTACTTTATTATAAACATTATTTAATAATTATTTTCCGCTATTACCCAATAGCTGATCATTTATTTAATGCATTTAATATTATAATAATAAATGTAATTTATTAGCAAATAACTTCTTTGAAATGTCTTTAAAAAACTCCCTGAATCATTACATTAGCTATCAGCTACTACCTGCTACCAGAGCAGCGCACCGCCGCTTCTCAAGGTCCTCTTTTAACCATTATATGCTATATAAGTGTCTAATTATTAAATAATGTTATAACAGTCATTTTCGATTGATTTTTGAGGTAAATATTGGGGTAATTTGGCAGTAATTCCAAAGAAATTTCAAATAAGTTACTTGGTTACTACGAGGAAAATGAAGCGTTACCGAAAACACTATTGGGTATTTCTCTCCCCTGAACTCGTCCTCTCAGGCAGAGCCGTGTTTGACCCCAACGAGCTCCACTAATCAAAGCCAGATAATTTCTAACCGCCTAAACTAACCTTATGATTTCTGGAGCTGTTGGGACAAACAAACTGATCTGAGAAGACCTCATGTGAAATGTCAGACTGCTCCTTTAACGTTAAACACAATCAACAAAGCAGATTTTACACAGCGGACATTTTGACTCTCAGCCTGTTTATAGAGAAAGCTCAGATTTCACCAACTCCAACACAGCGGCACTCAGCCGCACATAATTAATCTTTTAACTTTATTGACTAAATTTCATGTTCATTAAAGGAAAATTACAGATAAAAAGCCGAACGTCTGCTTTCACCAACACTTCATCGACTCGATCCAAAGGCTGTTAGAAATATGAACAACCTGTTTTATGTTTAAAATCTTTGTTTGAATTAAAACTTATCTGTTTTCATTTTGTGACAAATTCAACTTTAATTAATTTGTCCATAAAGAAGGAAAACCCTGACAAAGCAGGAAACTATAAAACTAGTGGAGAGACCCGTTAACACAACAGGAAGTCTAACCTCTTCTTCTTCTCTGCTTGTGTCTGTCCTCCAGGTGTTCAGGTAAACAGAAAGGGTCCTGAGTGACAGACGGCTGTCTTCATCCTCCCTGCTGACGCTAATGCAGTGTTATTATGGTACTACAGTATTATTATTATGGTACTGCAGTATTATTATGGTACTGCAGTACTGAACTGTGTTATAGGTACTTATTACACGGCTTTGTTGAATACTCGATTCTGATTGGTCAATCACAGCATTCTACGGTCTGTTATTTCTTTATAACAGACCGTTGCTATGCATAACAGACCGTTGCTATGGGCACAGTTCTGATCTCGGACTCTGGCGGACCGTTTTTGCTCCAAATTATTGATTTCTTAAGTAAGTAGCCGTGTAATAAGCGGGATAATGTTCAGCTAGCAGGTCATTGTTGTGAAAGAATCCCCTTCAGGGCGAAGCAAGACCCTCCGCATTGCGTCGTCATAACTATTATTACTGTGGCTCATCTCAGCTTCCATATAAATATTTATTTATGGTTATTTAATCTTTACAGTGTTTCTGTTGTCGGCTGAAGTTTTATTTTTACTTCACTGACCTGCAGTTTTATAGCGTCAAATATGTTAAACATAGTTGAACCCTTCAATTTAAATCTTTAAAAAAAAGATATAAAACATACGAGGTTGTGATATGGAAGAACAATCATACCAGGAAAAGAAATAAATAGATGAAATAAAAAGTGTTTAATGTTAAAAGTATGGGATAGTAAATTAAACATAATGACATAAATCAAAATGAATTCTCTCTTATTTAGAACCTGATAATCTTGATTTACCATATAGTATACCGAGTATGTTAACTTTTATCACAAATGTTTTACATATATACGGAGGAGTGGAATATCCATCATTTCAAAATAAAACTTCTTATTCCAAAATGGATTTTGGAAGTAAAAAATTCAACAACTGTTTTTGTGAACATTTCTTCCTTAAATTCAATTAAGAGATTTATTTTTAAACTGAAAACTGACCTGTAAGTAAAAATCATGACATAAACCAAAATTGTGACTTACAAAGTCAAAATGATACTAAATATACAAGATGTGATTGTTGGTGGAAATGTGGATATTTTTAAATCAAAATGTCTTAAATGTTGATTTACTTCGTCAGAATTTAGACTTAGTGTCTTTATTTTTATTTGTTTGTTTTTTTAAAACAAGTGGAGTCTGTCATTTCAAAATAAAAGCTTATCTTGATGTTTAACATTTAAGAAAGGAAGTCATTCAAACTGTTTTACATTTTAAATTAAATCAAGAGAAAACTGACTTTAAATAATAAAGTGAAAATAATGATAGTTAAAACTGTGAGATTTTAAATATATAATATTAATAATATATAATAATATTTCGACTTACAAAGTCAAAATTATACTAAATATAAATGATGTGATAGTTGGTGGAAATGTGGATATTTTTAAGTCAAAATGTTTTAAATGTTGATTTACTTCATCAGAATTTAGACTTAATATCTTTATTTTAATTTTATTTTTAACAAGTGGAGTATCTGTCATTTCAAAATAAAAGGTTATATTGATTAACATTTAGGAAGGAAATGATTCAAACTGTTTTACATTTCAAAGTAAATCAAGATGATGAGATTTACTCATAAATTAAAGAGAAATCTGACTTTAAATAATAAAGCCAAAATAATGAGATGGTTAAAACTGTGAGATTTTAAATATATAGTAATAAAAATAATATTTCGACCTACTAAATCGAAATGAGAAGATTTACTATATGAAAATGTCGAAATCTGAGTCAGTGTTTCAAAGTTTAAAGTATTTTAGATTTTTCATCTTTCTTTTATTGTTTTTGTTTTTTTCTGTTTAGTTTTTACATCTTATACATTTCAAAATAAAAGGCCATATTTATTATTCCTACATGGATTTGAAACTATATATTTTTTTTAAAGGTGAAAGTCTGTAACACTAAAGTGCCTAAGAGCAGTGATGTGATTTAATTTCAAAGGGAAATCAACCTAAAGTGACCTTAGCTTTTATTTTGAAGGTTTACAGTTGTTAATATGAAAATGTGTTTCTTTTTGAAGACGTATTTTATCTTCAACACTGTAAAGCTTTCTCTTCACCTCGGTGCCTTAAAGTTTCTGTTGTTGAGCTCCATGTTGTGAAACTGAACTTTATATTTGTTAAATGTAAACATTAAAGTGGATTCTGTTCTCATCAGAAAGTTTGTACGTTTTGGTTTTTAGCTTTTGTGAAGGAAAACATCTCTGTGAGATTAAACTGGCGATAAAAAACTCAAAAGATTTGATGAACGCAGGTCAGTTTGGGTTTTTTGGTTGAATGTTTCTTTTAAAGTGCCTCAAAACAAAACAATGAAATTATTTCAGTCTGTGACCCAAACCGATTTTTAATCTTTACAAATCTGTAAAAACCTGTTTGTTGTTGTTGATCATTTTTATTCTGTAACT
This sequence comes from Sebastes fasciatus, assembly GCF_043250625.1. Classification (NCBI taxonomy): domain Eukaryota; kingdom Metazoa; phylum Chordata; class Actinopteri; order Perciformes; family Sebastidae; genus Sebastes; species Sebastes fasciatus. Next base: position 29,972,518 of record NC_133802.1, on the reverse strand, counting down.
TTATTAAATCTGTTATGATTCAGTCTCATCACTCGCAATGTTTTATTTTATCAACTTTAAATTCAAGAAAAGATCATTAATAATTCAGATTATACAACATTAAGTTTTTGTTCACACGTTTTATTCATAAGAATTTAAAGTCACATTGTGTCCGTCAGGTGAGAATATATTTAAAGAGTTGACTTCACAGATCTCATAGTTCATATTTTTATCATGAAGCTGTTTATTTTATTTTGTTTTATTTTCTCAGGGTGACAAACAGGTGACACATTAACACAAAATATGATTATGATTTGAATATGATACAGATGTTTTCGTCTGATTTTGTTAGTGGAAAGTATTGTGCGTGTTTGTGTGTGCATGTAGTGTATGTATGGAAGATGGAACCTGCCAAAATCAAAAATCAATAAATGACTCGATAAATAAATGTTATTAAATGTAGCAAAAATAAAATAAAAAATAAACGTAGCCATTAATTAATTGATAAAATGTGACATAACTTGATATTTGTTTTAATTTGCTTCTTTATTTATTTATCTTTGTATTAATTTATTTATTCTTCTGTTTAATTTTCCCTTTTATACATTTATGTATTTATTTGTATTGATATTTAAACGTATTTATTTTTTATTTATTTGTTTTATTTATTTATTTTTGCATTTATTTATTTATTTGCTTCTTTATTTATTTGTCTTTGTATTAATTCCCTTATTTATTTATTCTTCCGTTTGATTTTCCCTTTTATCAATTATGTATTTATTTGTATAGATATTTAAACGTATTTATTTTTTTATTTTGTATTTATTTGTTTTTTATTTATTTATTTTTGCATTTATTTATTTATTTATTAATTTATACACAATTTTCCCTTTGCACTTCATCCTTTATTTATTTCCCCAAACTTCTTTATTTCTGTATTCTTTTCTTCTTCTATCTTAAATGTTGGTTGTAGTTTGCATTGGAGCCACCAGGAGGAGACAGCGACTGTTTCAGTGTTGGAGCTTCACTGGTTTCCATCCTGAAGAGCTCAGAGAAGAAGAAACAGCAGCAGTCTGCAGGTGGACAACAGGTCAGTCAGGAAGAAGTAGAGGAGAAATCAAAAGATCTTCTTCTGCTTCTGAGGAACTTTCCAGTTTCAACACAGTGCTGGATTTTAACAGACTGAAAGTAAATGTTGAGGTCACCCAACTGGCTGGAAAACAGCTGAAGGGAAACATAAAGAAGTCAGGTATTAGCCTGCACCTCCACACAATGCCAAGTACTTCCAGTCTCTGCCAGGTATTAGACAGCACCTCCACACAATGCCAAGTACTTCCAGTCTCTGCCAGGTATTAGACAGCACCTCCATACAATGCCAAGTACTTCCAGTCTGCCAGGTATTAGACAGCACCTCCATACAATGCCAGGTACCTCCAGTCTCTGCCAGGTATTAGCCAGCACCTCCACACAATGGAGGTATCAGCTAGGACCGTTCACTCATTCAGATTTTAGTTGCAGCCCTCAAATATTGTCCTGGAAGTTAAGGTTCCTGTTCATTTCCAGGTATTTGTCCTCATCTACGAGTATTTTGAATCCACAATACTAATAATGTCAGACTGTCACACAAAATACAAGATATTAACCCAAGTCGTCAAATCCCTACCTGCCAACCAGTTGGCTCCAGATATTAGTTGCAGCCCTCCAAACATTCAATCATTGCCAGGTATTAGTCAGAACCCTTTATTCCATGTCAGGTTTTAGTTAGGGTCCTCTAAACAATGGTATTATTAAGGCCCTCCACCAGACATTTCCAGATCATGAGCCTACATCATTAGTCAGGTTTTTATCAGGACACTAGTCACTTCTGGGTATTAGTCAGGTCCCTCCTATCCACTGACGCACTGTTTTCTCTGTTTTCTCAGGTCTCCAACTGTCAGTCTGTACTGATGAAGAAACTCTGAGAGGTGAGTGTTTAAAATCTTCCTAAACTGTGGAGGCATTGTGGGGCACGGACATGTGAAAGGCCTCTTGGATCCCTTCCAAGGCCTCCACCATTTCTGACGTCAACAAACACGTCACAACTCATGAACTCTGAGCTTTCAGAAACGTTCCACTTACGAGGTCGTGAATATGACAAGAGGAGGGCGTTCATATGGACTCTTCTCGTGAACAAGGTAAACACCTTTACTTTTAGCTATTTCAACGGTTTACCCATTATGTTTAGCTAACAACTTTAACTGTTTATCTATTACTTTAAGCTATCTCAACTGTTTATCCATAACGTTTAGCTTTTAGATGTGATCTTGCGTCGCCCTGAATGGATTTATTTCACAACAATGACCCGCTAGCTGCACATTTATCTCACTTATTACACGGCTACTTACTGAAGAAGTCAATAATATCAAACGTCCCGCCAGAGGTCCGACACCAGAACTTTGCCTATAGCAATGGTCTGTTATACATAGCAACGGTAGGTTACTGCTCAGTACGTCCGAAAAGATACATACTACTGTTTATTCACACAAAAGTATTCTGAACGATAGTACAACTATTGAGTATGGAGTGCATATAGTATGCAATTTCGGACGAAGCCATATAGTATACAAAGCTGGACGGTCTGCAAAACAGATAATGCACACAGTGCACTTTCATAGACTAAGCTACTGGAGTTACCCTGCACTATACTCATTTTTAACAGTCTCTTCTGCACTATATACACTTTTTTAATAGTCGTGTATCACAGCGGTTACCCTGCACAAATACAAGGAGATGAAGAAAACTGTTAAAACTGAATATATCTGGTATATTTTTTTGTACTTTGTACTTTGCACTACTAACTTTTTTACTGCCTTTTTACTAACATGTTTTGCACTATGGAACTGGGATGCTGGAAACTCGAATTTCCCTCGGGATCAATAAAGTTACTATCTATCTATTGATCCCCATGTCACAGCAGCAGTACCTGAATGCACCACATGGTGCAGAGAATACTGCAGATCACCAATATACTCACATCGGAGTAACTGTGCGTGTGCATGTGTGTGTGTGCATGCACAAAGGGTGGATGGGGGGGACCCCTGTGACGTCAGAGATGTAGATCAAAAAGGAGGGTTGACTCGTGAAGGTGGAGAGAGGGAGGAGTTATCCTGATGACGATACATACTAGATAGATTGATAGATAGATAGTAACTTTATTGATCCTGAGGGAAATTCAAGTTTCCAGCATCACAGTTCCATAGTGCAAAACATGTTAGTAACTGTTAATTCACACAAAAGCATGTCGAACGATAGCACAACTATCGACTATGTAGTGCATAGTATGCGATTTCGGACGAAGCCATCTAGTATACATACTGATCCCCATGTCACATGCAGCAGTACCTGAACGCACCACATGGTGCAGACAATACTGCAGATCTCCAGGATACTCACATCAGAGTAAAAGTGTGTGTGCATGTGTGTGCATGTGTGTGCGCGTGCGCGCGCGTGCATGTGTGTGTGCATGCACAGAGGGTGGATGGGGGGACCCCTGTGACGTCAGAGATGTAGATTAAATAAAGGAGGGTGGAGAGAGGGAGGAGTTATCCTGATGACGTAGAAAGGGGGCGGGATCGTGTGCGTGACATCACTCTGAGCAGCCGCTTCTCCTTTTAAAGCCGCCGGACGGACGGAGGGACAGACAGACAGACAGACAGACAGACAGCAGCACTTTAAATACCCCGCAGCCTCTAACGGGACATTTGACAGCTGAGACGCGTTCACGTCTCTCCGGACATCCATCCTCCCTCTCTCTCTCTCTCTGTGTTCTCCTGTGATGGAGCTCCTGGATCAGTTCCTCCAGAGACCTCTCCTGCTGCTGCTGCTGCTCCGGGTCTGAAGCTGCTCCGCTCGGTGTCCTCCTCCTCTTCTCCTCCGTCCTCCTCGCCGTCCTCCTCTCTGTCTCTCAGCGGGCCTCCGTCTCCTCCGTGACTCTCTGTTCTCATGCGATTCTTCAGACTCACATTCAAGTGTTTCGTGGATTGTTTTTGAAGGTCGCCGTCCCGTCGTTGGTTTAATTCTCTTTATTTTTTATTTTAAAACACATTTTTTTTTTTTTAAATCATTATTTTCGAATAATCTCTCTTTTCTTTGGATCTGAGAAAAGAAATGTCTCCAGATTATTACTAGACATTAATTAAATTCGTCTGAATAAAATTGGATTAAAAAACCAAAACGACCATTAAACCTGCAGCTTTGCTGAGAATAATAATAATAATCTTTATTATTATTAATGAAGGAAACAGAGAATAGAGATCTGAACGGGACGGAGCTGGACCTGCTGCGGACTGACTGACTCATCTGTTTCTGACTGAGTGGTTTGTTACTGGGAGGAAGAAGAGAGAAGAAGAGAATCAGCTTTTAAAGGTACAAAAAAAACTGGTAAATTAAATTAAAGGGAACATTGAGACTCTGATTAGTTTTTGCAACCAGTACGAACTGCTCCTTTAAACTGCTTTTTGGGGAGGAAGTGATATCAAGTGAGATAAAGCTGCAGGAATTAAAGGGAAGCTAAGAGAGAGAGGTTTTGAATTACTGGGTTTGTGACGGGTGTCTAACTGGGAAAAGACAAAAATCTTGCCAGAATTAAAGGGAGAAGAGACTGAAACCAGTGCAACCAGTGCTGACTTACTGGTATCCGACAGTTAGGAAGAATCAGATTTTATACTGAAAGAAAAAGAAGAGAAATAAAAAAAAAAACTGCAGAGTTAAAGGGAGAAGAGACTGAAACCAGTGCAACCAGTGCTGACTTACTGGTATCTGACAGTGAGGAAGAAACAGATTTTAGACTGAAAGAAGATTTCAAAGTTACAAAAAACTGCAGAGTTAAAGGGAGAGTTGAGACCGACTGGTTCCCGCCCGTGATGGAGAAGCAGGCCCTGCCAGCCTCCTCCTGCTCTCTGGTTCTCCTGGAGGAGACCAAGAAGAACCCCCTCCCCCTGTCCAACGGCAGCGGCGGCGGCGGCGACCGATATGCCGCCACGGCCTCTAACGGCAGCCTCGTCCCGCTCACGGCAGCGGTGGCGGGGTCCGGCGGCGCTTGCGGCGGACCGGACCGGAAAGTGGTGACGGGGCCAGGATACCCGGAGCGGGAGACGTGGACGCGGCAGATGGACTTCATGATGTCCTGCGTGGGCTTCGCCGTCGGACTCGGGAACGTGTGGAGGTTCCCGTACCTGTGCTACAAGAACGGAGGAGGTGAGTGTTTGTTTTGTTTTTGTGAGTGACAGGAAGTGGGCGGGGCTTGAACTGGGAGGGGGCGTGGTTTCTGCTGACTTGTTTTGAAGCTGTTTAGCATGTTTGGTGAAGACGCGTCTGTTATTGATCAGAGTGGCAGCAGCAGGTTCAACTGATCAGCTTTCATCACATGTGTGTGTCTGGGAGGGGGGGGTAGAGATCCTGTTACCGGCTCTGGTGTTTCACTATATATACTGTATGTTTTCCTACGAATGTCCAGCAACACATGTTCCACTCGTTACATGCAAACAGTCTTTTCAAAATAAACTTCCATCTTCACAAAAGTTTGTGGTTTGAGTAACTTAAAGTGATCTGGCAATCTGGAAGATTTTAATCTAAATAAATGTGTCTGTTAAATCACTATCTATCGCTGAAGGAGGCAACACAATAGTGATTGTCTGCCACTTCTGAAATCTATGTAGAACGCTTGAGAAGTGTAAACTCTAGGGCTGTGTATTGGCAAAAATCTGGTAATGCGATATGTATCATGACACAGGGGTTACGATTCAATATATTGCAGGACTGTAAGCAAGGCCATATATTGGGATTTAAAAAAAAAAAAAAAAAATCTAATTTTAGGAATACTGTCATAGTATAAAGAACACACCGCCATATGCATAAAATCTGAGTAGATTTGTTTTTCTTTGAAATTATTCTGTCTTTATTATTTATTTAAAACTCAAATTAATGGAGAGGAGGAATCATCCCAGCACCCCTCTCCTCTCCCCTCCCCTCCTTTCCATCTCCTTCTCCTCCTCCGCTCTTCTCTCCCCCTCCTCTTGTCTCTCCCCCTCCTCTTGTCTCTCCCCCTCCTCTTGTCTCTCCCCCTCCTCTCGTCTCTCCCCCTCCTCTCGTCTCTCCCCCTCCTCTCGTCTCTCCCCCTCCTCTTGTCTCTCCCCCTCCTCTCGTCTCTCCCCCTCCTCTTGTCTCTCCCCCTCCTCTCGTCTCTCCACCTCCTCTCGTCTCTCCCCCTCCTCTCGTCTCTCCCCCTCCTCTCGTCTCTCCCCCTCCTCTCGTCTCTCCCCCTCCTCTCGTCTCTCCCCCTCCTCTTGTCTCTCCCCCTCCTCTCGTCTCTCCCCCTCCTCTCGTCTCTCCCCCTCCTCTCGTCTCTCCCCCTCCTCTTGTCTCTCCCCCTCCTCTTGTCTCTCCCCCTCCTCTCGTCTCTCCCCCTCCTCTTGTCTCTCCCCCTCCTCTTGTCTCTTTCCAAACTAAAGTTCACCAGCGGAGACAAATAGCTGAGAGAAAGAAAAGAGATTTGATTCATCTCACCTGAAAAGGTCTAAACGTTCACACACACAGAGAAAGGAGGAGGAGGAGAGAGAGAAGAGAGAGGAAGAGGAGGAGGGGGGAGAGAGAGAGAGAGAGAAGAGAGAGGAGGAGGAGGAGAGAGAAGAGAGAGAGAAGAGGAGGAGGGGGGAGAGCAGAAGGTCAGACTGGTGTTAAATCACTGTAAAGGTTCAGTTGTCTCATTAGTCTCTAAAGGTTTTCTCCTTCTCACCTGATTCATCAAACTGTCTCTTTAAAGGACAGTCTGTCCTCCCCTTCAGTCTGTCCGTCCTCCTCTTTAGCTTGTTGTCCTCTTCAGTGACTCCTGCCAGTGTCCTTCAGTCTGTCCTCCTCTTCAGTCTGTCCTCCTCTTCAGTCTGTCCTCTTCAGTAACTCCTGCTAGTGTCCTTCAGTCTGTCCTCCTCTTCAGTCTGTCCTCCTCTTCAGTGACTCCTGCTAGTGTCCTTCAGTCTGTCCTCCTCTTCAGTGACTCCTGCTAGTGTCCTTCAGTCTGTCCTCCTCTTCAGTGACTCCTGCTAGTGTTGATCAGTCTGTCCTCCTCTTCAGTGACTCCTGCTAGTGTTGATCAGTCTGTCCTCCTCTTCAGTGACTCCTGCTAGTGTCCTTCAGTCTGTCCTCCTCTTCAGTGACTCCTGCTAGTGTCCTTCAGTCTGTCCTCCTCTTCAGTGACTCCTGCTAGTGTCCTTCAGTCTGTCCTCCTCTTCAGTGACTCCTGCTAGTGTTGATCAGTCTGTCCTCCTCTTCAGTGACTCCTGCTAGTGTCCTTCAGTCTGTCCTCCTCCTCAGTGACTCCTGCTAGTGTTGATCAGTCTGTCCTCCTCTTCAGTGACTCCTGCTAGTGTCCTTCAGTCTGTGCTCCTCTTCAGTAAAGACTGAAACCTCTGAGTGTCCTTGAACACACCAGCAGCATGTTTTTTGCTATCAGCTACAACACTCAGAATATCACACATGTATTTATTACCTGCTGATGAACACAGGTCAGTGATGACCTTTGACCTCTCGGCTCCTTAAAGCTGTGACCTGAAGCCCCTAGAGGGTCCGCAGAGGGTCATACAGGGTCCATAGCTGCTGATCTACCTGTTAACCTGCAGTAGCTCTGACGTCACTGTCTCCTTACTCCTGTCCTTTCTGTCTTCGTCATGTCCTTCATCATTTCGTCCGCTTCCTCCCTCCTCTCCACAGAGTCACTCAGATTTATCATCCTGCAGCATGTGTGTGTGTGTGTTACTGCTGCAGTCACCCCATCAAGGACAATGCACGCACACACACACACACACACACACACACACACACACACACACACACGCACACACACACACACGCAGTGATTCTCTGCTCCACCGATTATAAAATGACCTGCAGCTCAGTCAGTGTTCATCTTTCAGAGATCAGCGGCCACAATACACTCTGTGTGTGTGTGTGCGTGTCCGCGTGTGCTTCTATATTTGTGAGGACCAGCTTGGGGTTTAGACCTTGTCAGTAAGGACATTTTGTCCAGTCCTCTTCATCAGCGTTCACACTTCACAGATTCAGTTCACACAGATTCAAATGAACTAGTTCACGTTCATTTATTCTGTTGTTCTGTTTTCCTGGTCGACGTTATGGCGTTTGATTAGTCTTTTAGACTAATTTGCAGCATCCGGTCTCGTATGGGGCCCATTATTGTAGCAAAACTATTTGCAAATGTGTGTGGAGAGTTGTGTAACTGTTAATCAATCGGTGTGTGTGTAGTCAGATTTGTAAATGTGTAAAATAATCTCTAAATGTGTATTGAGATCTGTGAATGTTTCATTCACCCCCAGTTCAATAAACCTTGAGCTCTGATTTATAACAGCTTGAGTTGAGTCTAGTGACCCTTGAAGAGTTTCCAAGGGTTATTGAGGGTGTTCCAGTGGTCCTTGAAGAGGTTCCACGGGTCCCGGAGAAGGTTTCAGAAGTCTTGGAAGATGTTCCAGGTGTCCTTGAGAAGGTACCAGTTATAGTGATGTTATACTAGGAGGGCTTGAGGAGTTCCAGGGGTCGTGGAAGTGGTTCTAGTGGTCCTTGAGGAAGTTCTGAGGGTCCTTGTTGGGTCCCAGTGGTCTTTAAAGAGACCCCAAAGGTCCTTCAGTGGGGGATCCAGGGGTTGTGGAAGTTGAGGAGGTTCTAGTGACCCTTGAAGAGTCTCAAATAGTCCTTGAGAGAGTTTGGTTCTGATCAGAACGGATCAGCCCCGACTCTCTCACTGGTCAGTTGAGGCATTCATGCTTTGCTGCACGTCGCCATGGCAATGAACCTTTGCTCGGGGTCAACGGTCAATGGACGGATACATTGTGAGCTTGTGTATGTGAATGAAGACAGGCTGCCAAGTGTGACATCATCATCCCTCTCGCCACGTGGATGAGAGATTAACAGGAGTGGCCTGTAATCTTTTAATCCTGTTGGCAGACCTCACTGCTCCTCCTCTCCTTGTTTCCTTTCCTCTCTAGGACTCTAGGGGTCCTGGAGGAGATGTTGGAGGTCCTTGTGGATGTTCCTCGGGGCCTTGACACGTTTCCAAGAGATATCAAGGGGGTTCTACCGGTCTTTGAAGAGGTTCAGTGCTTCCTTGAGGAGGTTTCAGGAGTTATTGAGGGGGTTCCAGTGATCCTTAAAGAGTTTTGAACCCCTAACAAGTATTGTGTAGAGATGTTTTGATATAATTTTTCCTTCCCGATATTGATTCTGATACCTGAACTTGTGGTACCAGCGTGATAAATATAATATCTTCTGCGCTTTTGGGTTATCTTTGAGGAATTTATCTCGGCGTTGGAATTGGGTTTCCAACGTTTGCTGCTGCGGTCCGTCCCTTTTTTTCCCCTTTGCCTGGGTGAAGTCGTCGTGCTCTTTCGCCTGATGCGTCTTCAAGTGTTTATAAGATTGCTGGTGTTGAAACACCCCTCGAAACGGAAGCCTTACATACTGCTGTACATATTGCCGTTTTCCACTGTGAAATATTACCAAATGGCTGACATTTTCCTTACTTTGACTACCGTTACCAAAGAACATATATTGCCAAGAAGTGAAAGTCAGTTGTTCGTTCCATTGCAACATCAGCGCCCAGCAGCAGAGCTACGCTCCCGCGCATTTTGGACTGAAAGCGGCTACCGGACGGTGACAATGGTCAGTGCATAGACTGGTGTACTCATCGATACCCGATCTTGAATTTTGGGCAGTATTGGATGCATTTCCGATACTGGTATCGGTATCAGAACAACTCTAGTATTGTGCCTGAGCAGGTTCTAGTGATCCTCGTGGAGGTGTCAGAGGTCGTTGTGAAGGTTATTGAGGACATTCCAGTGGTCCTTAAAGAGGTCCTTTGCATCCTTCAGAAGGTTCCTTGGGGTTTTATGGGATTTCCAGGGGTTTTAGAGAAGTTACCAGAGATCCTTGAGAGTGGAAGAGGTTAGACTGGTCCTTGAAGGAGTTCCAGTATTTAGGGAGTTACAGGGGTCCTTGAAGAGGTATTAGAGATCCTTGAGGTCACTGCAGAGTATGGAAGAAGTTACAGTGGTCCCCCAGGTTCCAGAGGGCCTTGAGAGGGCTTTGTGTCGTTCCTGAGGATGTTACACAAGATTAAAAACATTAAACATTAAACACATTAAAAACATTACAGTGGTCCTTGAGGAGTTTTCAAGAGTCCTTGATAGGCGCCAGGGTTCCTGGAAGAGGTTTCAGTGAGAAAATAAATGATGTATAAATGATATCATCAGTTAGTCGTTAGTGGTTTGAGAATCTGATGGAACTCAGTGAAGGTACAGATGAGGTTAAACATGTACTTATTTTATCAATAAGTATTCTCTTTCAACAGTTTGTGCTCTCAGATCACAGAGACGGTAAACTCTTAGAGAAGGTGAACATCAGTAATCATTGACCTGCGTCTCTCAGGTCGTCCTGATCATAGTTTCATGCAGCAGCGGTCATCACTGTTATGTCACCGCTCCCACACACACAAACGAGGCAGTCCTTTTAAAAAGCCGCTCTTTTATTTGAACAAAAGGCGGTAGCTACAGTTAGAAAAGCAAATAACAAAAATCTGATAATTTTCTCTCTCTGAGTCAAACGAGGCTGGAGATCAAATATAAAATGTGTGAGTAAAAGAGAAGGCAGAGTTTACTTCAGGTTCAGGATGTGAAATACACTTTTTTACTGTCTGTATGAGACAAGAAGATATGAATCTGTCTGTGTTGCTGAGTACAGATGTGACTGTATGGCTTCACACAGAGGAGAGTGACAACAGCAAATGCATGTTTAAAAGCTCACTAATAATGGACATGCTGCCTCTTGTTTGTTTACATAATGGAACTTTTTCTATTACTACTATTATTATTATTATTATTATTACTTGTCAGGTTGTTGGAGGGTTTATTCACTTCACTCTGGGTGTTATTTATCATTTCTCCTCACTCTCCTCTGTGCTGAGCCTGCTGCACACCAAACACAATAATCAATCTGTTCAATGAGGTTATAGACAGTTTACTGTGTGGTCGGGTTGGGTTCTAAATTTGTCAGAAATGAGTCAGTTGAGTCATTTTCCATCTCTCAGTTTATTGTCACTCCCCGTTCTCCTCTGCACCTAACCTTGTTTAATCTCCAAACATATAATCTATATTAACACAATAATGAATCTGTTCCAGATGAGTTGGCCGACTGAATATCATTTGGTTCAAAGTTTTTAATGATAATAATAACTTTATTAGTGTAGCACATGTGATGTAAACATGCAGCCCAAAGTGCATTACACAATCATTTAATGTCTGATAAGTCAGCACACTGACATACTGATAGCTGTTGTAGCCTGGTGGGCTTTAGTTTGTTATGATTTGAGCATATTTTTTATGTTAAATGCAGTACCTGTGAGGGTTTCTGGGCAACATTTGTCATTGTTTTGTGTTATTAATTGATTTCTAATAATAAATATATACATACATTTGCATAAAACAGCATATTTGCCCACTCCTATGTTGATAAGAGTATTACAAACTTGAGAAATCTCCCTTTAAGGTAAATTTTGAACAGGTACAAAATGTGTGATTAATCACAGTTAACAACTTTAATCGATTGACAGCCATAATAATCATAATAATAATAAAGTAGGCAGTGGTTCAGCTGGTGTTGGTTGACCTCGGCAGTGAGGTGCAGAGTCATGTTCAGTACAGGTGAGCTACTCGGTGTCCATTCAGGTACAGTATGTGGGCCAGTTCATCTGCAGCGGTCTGCCAGGGGAAGCTAAACTCTGCTAAGCTAAGTTAGCATTTGGCAGAAAGTATTTGGTCACTGAGGCTATTGGCAGACAGACAGACGGAGAGCTGGAAGACTTTAGAGTGTTTTATTTCCTCGTGCTTGTAGAGTATATATCCCATCATGTTGTTGAGGAGGGATGGGAAAAAAAAGATTCACCTATGTATTTACGATTTTTAAATAGATTTTTTAATGCCAGAATCTATATTTGCTTCATTTGAGTCTATGTGGAGGTAGAAGGAAGTTATCGCTTTTGTTGTTGTGGTCTGAGTAACGTGACGTCATATCCGTTCCGTATCAGTCAACCAAAACAAACCGCAGCGAGCCGAAACGAGGAAATAGAAAACGGTGGAGGGTTGGCGTGGATACGACCTGCACTTTAAATCCAGCGTGGTAAACACTACACATCCAGTAAAGTATGGAAACGCTTTGGGTTTCACACATTGACAGGAAAAAGGCAGAGCTAGACATCACGGCTAAAGCTGCATGCTAACTCTGTCATGGACAGGAAACGTTATAGTATTGCGGTAACGTGCGATCAAGCCGGCCGTCGATCTCGTCTCCGTGGTCAAATGCGCCGACGCTACAACTGTAGAGCGCCCATATACTGACATTTATGATAAATGCATTCAAACGGACCATGGATGTATAAAGAGAACGGAGCTGACGGGAGAGCTAGAGACGACCTTGGAGAAGTTAGAGGAAGTATACACGTGTGACTACCTCCGGTTTTCAAAATAAGATGTTAACAAAGGGAACTGTATATACAAAATACATATATAGAAATAAGATTGATTAAATTATATTCACCAGAAGTATCAAGCATTACATGTCCCTTATAAATTAAATGACAAAAACACTAATTTGTGAAGGAAATGTCTTTATTCTTTGATACATGCTACATGATACATACGTGCTGAAAATCAAGTTCAATCAAATTCCAGTTATTTTCCATCAAAACAAGTTCTGACATGGGCCCTGTAACATACATCAGTATGTGTGTGCGTTTCGCTGCACTCTACACTGTATCGTGTACAGTTGTGTAATAAATATTTGAATCTTAATTAAAGCTTGTTGGACCGCGTTGATCCTGAGGCAGCTGGCAGCAGATCAGATGGAGGCGAACCAGAAATGTTACCTACAGTTCAGGACACAAACTGATCTCAACTCCATCACTGTCGATTTAACCTCCTCAGCTTTTACTGAGAACGTTGTGACGTCGTGTGACAGCCAAGCTCTGTATTTGGTTGTAGACTGGCAACATAACCTAAAGGTTATCTGAACGTTTGGCTGATATTGTAGCTCGCTAGAGCCTTGAATCACAGTTTGTCATCTCAAATGTTTGTGATATCTGGATTCTCGCACCCAACAACACAGCAAGATGACATTTTAGATGTGTAACTTTAGCCCACTGCTAGTGTTAGCCTCCAGTCATTCCTTTGTTTTGCCTCCAGCTAACACCGTGATGTCATCATGACTGGCTTCACTTTTTGGGGAGCTGTCATTTTGTCCATCTTTACATACAGTCTGTGCTGCGTTTGTGTCATATCGTTGAAACCGTAATTACAAGTAGCCGGAAATATGTTCAAGTTAGCCTCTGACTTGTAGGCCTAATGCAAAGTCTGTGATATCAGTATTAGGCGCTAGATGAAAGGTTACTACAGTTCATCCTGAATGCTTCAGGTAGAGTTTGCAGGTTGTTTGACGTCGCGGGACGAATACGTCAAAATAACAGCTGACATGAGCGCGATGTCACTCTGAAGAGAAATGAAGTGGCAGTCCAGTCTGATTATCAGGGCAATGATGATGTTGATGATGATGATGATGATGATGATGATGATGAAGCTCGTGCTCTGTCATCATCAGTCTGTCAGTCCCTCAGCCGGTCAGTACTTAGCCCAGTGACTTACCCCGGATTAGCCAGCTTAGCTAGCTAACTGTAGCGTTGCAGCTTAGCGGGCTAACTGCAGCCGCAGTATCTATTCTAGTCTATTTCTGTTTCTATCTCATGTTACTCAGTTTAATGATGCTCTACTTCACTCTTTGTCCTGATCCTGTCTCTCAACTCTCTGAACTCTAAAGAAAAAAACGCCCTTTACTTAGTTTACTTTACTAAATTGTGTTTCTTTTGGAGACTTTCTACTTTTTCTTTACGACGTTTCAGAGAATAAAACACAAATAAAAAAAAATAATAGAGCAAATAAATTATGTTAGAATTATTGTGTTTTTTATAATAATGGAACAAAAAGTGGAAATGCTCTGTAAATTCAATTCAATTTATTTTTATATAGCGTCAAATAACAGAAGTTATCTCGAGACGCTTTATATATAAAGCAGGTCGTAAACCTTTCTCATAGTTTCTCATAGATAATTGTTGTATTTCAGACAAACAGCTCTGTGCTTTACTGTCTTATTTACTACCAAGGTTCGGTTCTAGCATCTTTCTAGAACAATATTAGCTGTAAATAAAATACTTTTTTTTCCAAAGGACAATCAACCCTGAGCTGCGTTTGCAGGTTTTCCTTTCAGGTTGCAGACAGCCTGATAAGCGAAACCCAGGACACAAACCGCACACTTTTTTTTGTATCTCTGCACTGTTGCGTCGATGAAATTATTCATAATCATAAAATATATATATGAGAGAGAACGTAGAATAAAGTTTTTGTGGTTTTGACTAAAACAGGAGTGTGTGGAGGAGCTGGTTTGTGTTTCAGTGTGTGTGTGTGTGTGTGTGTTTCCGTGTTTGTGTGCACGCAGCTGACTGTTATGAGGCCATACTACTCTGTAATCTCATCAACACTGAGTTACTGACCAGCTAACAGCATTACACCACTTAGCTACCCGTTTGTGTGTTTGGGATTTTTATTGAGCTGCTGTCAAGCCCCCCCCCCCCCTCCCACCGTCGTGACTCACCAGTAGCTTGTGTGTTTTCATGCTAAGCTACGCTAAGCTAACACATTGTGTGTGTATTAGTCTAATGCTAACCAGTGTAGCTTTATTCAAGCTCGCATCATCAATGACGTTGCCGTCATTCATCAGCAGCCAAAACATGAGCTGCATCTGAAATAACCCGTGTGTGTATCCTGGATTCTGATTGGCTGGAACCTTATTGGTATTACATTAAGAAGAGCTCACATGGCTCACTGTAAATCCTCCACCTATCGACCTCTTTTCTGTTAGTTAACATGATTGAGGTGTTTTGGGGGCGGAGCGTTGCGTGGAGGCGGAATAATTCTCTGAACACGTTAGTTAACGCTGGCTAGCAAGTTTTGTTGGCTTGTTTTTAAATAATGGCTGAAGAAAATACTAGTTTCTCTCAATATGTACTGTCACTCACTCCAGAATCACGAGTGTTAATCGAGAAAGTTAACATTAACCAACGGGACCAGATTAGCCAGCCGTCTGACCAGCGGGCCAATGGCTCACGGCTGCAGTTAGCAGAAGGCTAACAAAATATATATTGTGTATATATATATACACACTCACCGGCCACTTTATTAGGTACACCTTGCTAGTACCGGGTGGTCTTCTGCTTCAAGGTTCGACGTGTTGTGCGTTCAGAGATGATATTCTGCATTCCTTGGTTGTAACGAGTGGTTATTTGAGTTACTGTTGCCTTTCTATCATCTCGAACCACTCTGCCCATTCTCCTCTGACCTCTGACATCAACAAGGCATTTTCGTCCACACAACTGGCGCTCACTGGATATTTTCTCTTTTTCGGACCATTCTCTGTAAACCCTAGAGATGGTTGTGCGTGAAAATCCCAGTAGATCAGCAGTTTTTGAAATATTCAGACCAGCCCGTCTGGCACCAACAACCATGCCATGTTCAAAGTCACTTAAATCCCCTTTCTTCCCCATTCTGATGCTCGGTTTGAACTTAAGCAAGTCGTCTTCACCACGTCTAGATGCCTAAATGCATTGAGTTGCTGCCATGTGATTGGCTGATTAGCTATTTGTGTTAACAAGCAATTGAACAGGTGTGCCTAATAAAGTGGCCGGTGAGTGTATATATATATATATATAGCTCTCATATAGCGTCACGTCCAGTTCTCCTGTTTAAGGAGAGACGGCTTCACAATGAGTTCAGATCTCGTTGTGTGTGTGAGATATATATTATACTATTCTTTTAAAGGTACAGTTATGTCTTTCATAAGGTTATCATGTGTTATATGTTGGGGGTCGTAGCGTAGAGTCTCTCTCTCTCTCTTGTATAATAGCTCAGTGTGTAATGGCAGCTGCTGTTATGTAACTCCTGGCTCCCCTCCTCACCCCTCCCTCCCGCCGTCCCAGTATCATTTCAGTTTGATTCCATTCATACCAGTTCCTGGTGGCACTGTGACCCAGTTACCCCCTGTTGTGTGTTTGTGTGTGGACCCTCATTCACACCAATTAAAATACCAACAACAGAAAGAAAGAGAGAGAGAGCATTCCTAATTGTTCATTCATGTCTCTCGCCCCACTTCAGAGTGAAGGAGAGGGCGATGAGTATTCATTCATTCATTAATTCATTCATTAGAGAGAGACAGTTTATCATAAACACCAGCAGTAACTGTGTCATCAATATAAAGCTGTTAATCATTTATTATTTGATGATGTGTAGATTTGATCCCACAGTTCATTGTTATATATGTACTGTACATCTATATAATAACTGTGTTGAAGCCCATTTCCGCCAGCAAAAGAAAACATGAATGAACTTTTAGCAATAACGAGATTAAAGCTTCTCATGACGAGTCCATTTTAGAGATATTAACTCATAATTGTGATATTTTAAGTTAAAATCTTTTTTAGTAAAAATTACGACTATTAGTCAAAATGGATGAGTTTGTAACTCAAACATATGAGATGGCAAGTCAAAATTGTGACTGTTTAAATACAAATTAATTCTAGTTAACATGAGTCAAAATGATGACTTTTTAGTTGGAATTGTGAGATATTAAATCAAAATTATTATCAAAATGATAACATCTATTATAAGTTAAAATAACATTTAAGGTACGAATCATCAAAGCAATATATCTATATATATATCTATATATAGATAGACAGACATATAGAGATCTATATATATAGTGTGCGTCCATAATTTATGCACACTATCTGAAGACCAACATACTGAAATAAACCCAAATTACAACCAGAGTCGCTCTGACTAATTAAAGACAGGCGGTGTTAAAGGAGCAGAACGCCGTTTAATGCTTCAGGTTACAGATAGTTTCACCTCCAGTCTGCTGGGACATTTCTTTATATACGACGTGTTGAAAGAGACTTTAATAAAATGTGATCCTTTAACCTGTGTCCTCCTGCAGGCGTCTTCCTCATCCCCTACCTGCTGATCGTGTTCGTCGGAGGAATACCGATCTTCTTCCTGGAGATCGCTCTGGGTCAGTTCATGAAGGCCGGCAGCATCAACGTCTGGAACATCGCTCCGCTATTTAAAGGTGCAGTACGCCACAACTCTGACTTTGTGTCTGGGACAGCTTTACTTACATCAAAGAAAAAATCTTCCACGCAGAGTCTTTGATTTCACCCACTACAACATAACATTTTTATCTACAATATCACGTGATGACTTCTAGCCGAGCAGACCTCTCTTATGGTGTGTTCAGACCAAGAGCGAAGCAAATTGTTCCAGTGGTGCGATTATATACAAAGTCAAATACAAAATTCACGCCGGGCGACACAAAAGCGTATTCGTAGGAGTTGAAATATTTCAACTTGAGCGAGAAATTTGCGTGACGCTGTATCGTGACAGTCTATCAGTATTGAGATTTTCTTCCTGTCGTCACTAATAGCTTTAAAACTGAGCCCGCTGCAACCTAAAAATCGCAAGTTGCATTAATGCATTAAAGAAATTAGTGGTGTTCAAATGAATTTGCATTAGCATGTTATTATCGCGTTAACTTTGACAGCCCTAATTAAGACAGATTTATTTTTTTATATATATAATAAAACGACGTTGACTCTCTTTTGAACCAAAACCCTCGACATCCCCGTTTGAGGTCACGTTGCCGTGGCAACGGGCATAAAATCCATGCAGTAAGCAGGTTTGGGTGAGTTTGGGTGGACACGTCAGTCTGCAAACGCACATTCAGCTTTCTATGGAGGTTTATCTGGAGGTGATAATCTGTGATCCTGCTGCTGTACGTGCCTGCAGACACGGCTGGAAAACTACCAGCAACACACACACACACACACACACACACACACACACACACACACACTGTCGGCTGATTCCTTTGTGTCTTTGTTAGCTTTACACTGAGTTTATCAGATGTGTGATCTTTACAGG
This sequence comes from Sebastes fasciatus, assembly GCF_043250625.1. Lineage (NCBI taxonomy): Eukaryota > Metazoa > Chordata > Actinopteri > Perciformes > Sebastidae > Sebastes > Sebastes fasciatus. Next base: position 29,954,423 of record NC_133802.1, on the reverse strand, counting down.
CGACCACATGACTCTTAATGGCCGTGTCATTAGCTCAGTTTACTACACAGACCTTACTCTGACCTTTAAACTGCATGTGGTGTTGACGGAGCTCCACCTCCACATTCAGTCAAAGTGAAGTTAAGAGGGAACAACACCAACGGTCAACATCCCCATGATTTATCAGTGTAGTGGAGCTAAATGTGTAAAGTTTGTCCTGGGGGTGGCGCTGCTAGAGGAAAGATCCTCTGGTTTATCTGGAGAGCAGGAATATCCACAGATAGTTGTGAAGAAAAAGGTCTAAATTACAAATCTATCTGCTGCTTCAGCACCACGGACAGCGCCACCGATTTATCAATACACAGCACAGTTAGGCTACTGATATTTCAGAGCCGTGGTCGGGGCCATAGATTCTAACTGACTGATATTTCAGAGCCGTGGTCGGGGCCATAGATTCTAACTCACTGATATTTCAGAGCCGTGGTCGGGGCCATAGATTCTAACTGACTGATATTTCAGAGCCGTGGTCGGGGCCATAGATTCTAACTCACTGATATTTCAGAGCCGTGGTCAGGGCCATAGATTCTAACTCACTGATATTTCAGAGCCGTGGTCGGGGCCATAGATTCTAACTCACTGATATTTCAGAGCCGTGGTCAGGGCCATAGATTCTAACTCACTGATATTTCAGAGCCGTGGTCGGGGCCATAGATTCTAACTTACTGATATTTCAGAGCCGTGGTCGGGGCTATAGATTCTAACTTACTGATATTTCAGAGGCTTGGTTGGGGCCATAGATTCTAACTTATCTATGGCCCCGACCATGGCTTTGAAATATCAGTTATTTAGGATCTACGTCCTAACTCCTACGTCCGGTCGTCGTCACAAACTGTGAAAAATGTCTGAAAAATGTCCGACAAACTAGGATTCAAACAATGAAATGCAGTTTAGCATCTAACCAGAAGTGCAAAAAGCTGTAAAGTGCAGAGTAACGTATGTATGAACATCTGTCTATTCATAATATAAATAATAATAAATAAGACATTATATAGAAAACAAATAGCTGGAGGAATGATATAAATACGGTGCATACACTATAGATCAGATATGTACAGTGTGATAAATTAAAGTGATTTAATCAGACTGTAAGACGATGTTGTTGTTTGTCCACTGAAAGAGGAGCTTTAGTAGTTGTAATATAGTTGTCATGTAGGGCAGGCGGGTTGTATTGTTGGACGTACATCTGAATGAAGACTTTTTGTTGTTTTCACTCATAAACTCTTCCGAATCAGCTGACTCGGTATGCGGTCTTTCAATGACAAACTTTATCATCAAACATTAAGCGGGTGCTGATAACACGCGTCTGTTTCACCTCACAGGAACTGTACGTGTTCACGTGTTCAGAGTAGATCAGAGAGCTGAGTTGAATCTGATTTAATGTTACCACTGCTCATAAACCAATAAATGTACATTTTACAGCTTTGACCCAGTTCAAAGAAAGTGGATCAGCTTGACCTCGCTCCTGTTTTCTGTTTTATGTGTAATGATCTCTCTTTAGTCGGTCTGAATGTAGTTTACACAAAAACAAACTATAGGAGTAAATATTGATAATGTGACAAATTAACATTACACTTGGACATGATACCATATCACATGTGGAAAGTTCACATGTAATATGGGCACACGAAAATGCTGTTTCACATGTGATGAATTCAAATATACAAGAATAAAATACTTAAAAACTACTTTAAAATTGCTTGTGTTGCCTAGTTGGTTAGCTTCATGTTGTGCTCTTCCTCCTCCTCTTCCTCAGGTCTGGGTTATGCCTCCATGGTGATTGTGTTTTTCTGCAACACCTACTACATCATGGTGTTGGCCTGGGGCTTCTACTACCTGATCAAGTCCTTTAACTCCACCCTCCCGTGGTCCACCTGTGACAACGAATGGAACACGGCCAACTGCATCGAGATTTTTCGTCGCCAGGACTGCAGCAACGCCACCAACGCCACCTACATCGGCAACATGACCTGCGCCGAGCTGGCTAACGCACGGTCGCCCATCATCGAGTTCTGGGAGTGAGTTCTGCTCTGGTTGGGGTTCTGGTCAGTGGGGCGGGTCATTGGGTTGTGTTGAGGGATGTTGGGTTGTGGTTGGTCAGGTCAGACAGGTGATGTTGGGCTGGACTGAATCCATTGGTTTGATGAGTCCAGATCATTTTGGGATATTCAGGTCATGAGGTAATGAGGTTGGAATTGCTTTGTGGGTTCAGGTTTGGTTAATTTTCTTAATATTTGAGTATTATTAGCTATAAGTTCGTCTGGTTATTTGCCGTCACCAAAGCTGAACCCATGAAAGGAAGACGAGGGCCAGATTTACTGAAGCTTTTCTGCCTGTTTTTCAGGTGCAGATTTGACACATTCTGCTTTAATGGTCCCATATTGTAAAAAGTGAGATTTTCAGGTCTTTTACATTATAAAGCAGGTTTAAGTGCTATATAAATACTGTTAAACTATCAAAACGCTCAATATACGGAGAAATACACACAGCCCGTATTCAGAAATTGCGCGTTTGAAACAAGCCATTAGGATTTCTGTCCATTTGTGATGTCACAAATATACAATATTAAGACCATTACATGGTTTTAAATGTAAACATTCTAAAGGTGTCCCAGTTTATTTCCTGTTGCAGTGTATGTAAATAACATCAGCTGATAGGAAGTAAACATGGACCCAAACTGTTGCCTAGCAACGCAATTCTGTTGCAATTCCGTTGAAATGCACTAAAACAGAGTGTTTCAGACAGAGGGGTAAATACAGGTATATTCAGACAGACAGTTTGAGAAAAATATAGTTTTTTTTAACATTACAGCATGTAAACATGTTCTAGTAGAAACACAAAATACAAGTATGAACCTGAAAATGAGCATGATATGGGACCTTTAAAACCCCCCCTCCAGACAGTTTTACTTCCTGTTTTTTGGTTAGAGTTCTTTTTCAAACAGAATGGGGGTGTGGTTAATAGTCAGACGTAATTCATTACCATGGCAACTAGATTGCATTGTTTGTTAAACCCAGTTCAGAACCTAATTATATGTAGGGGAGAGTGGGGTAAGATGAGCCAATTTTTACTTATGCTGTCCTCGAGGTTAGGAAAAATGAGACAGAAGCAGAATGAAAACTTGAACCTTAAATTCAGGATCTCTCCTATCAAATGAAATGATCAGCATGCATCCATCACAAAGCTGTCTGGAAAAAATGACCTTCCCAAAAAAAGTGCTCCTGTGGCTTAACTTGCCCCAGGTAAGGGGTAAATTGATCCAAGTCAGTGGGTAAGTTGAGCCATCGTGGGGTAAACTGAACATCTGAGTTTTTAAGTTTAAACCTCAGCATAAGTGTGTTAACAAACAGTTTCACAGTTATGAACTTGTGAGAACAAACCACCTGTGAGTTTCAAGACCATTGAACAATCAAAATATCATTCAATATTCGACAATATTCCAATCGTCAAGGTTGCAGTGAAATATGAACTGTTGCTCCCTCCTTGCAGTTCCTCCAGCCTTTTGAGGTTGAGGTAGCTTCTTCAGCACATCACTCAGTGGAAAAGATGCCTCATCCTTTTCCTTGAATACAAAGGTGGGCTTCTCACGTCAAGTGTTCCCCCGGATTCTTCTGAGAAATCTTGCACTCACTTCGTTGCCCCTCCAGGCTCTCAACCAAGCCAATGTAATGGTAGCTCCTGCCTTTGGATACAAAGTTTACTATGACAAAGTCACCAACTGACAGATCTGAGATGTCTGATTCACTTCTCTCATCATTAGAACTCTCATGCTCAGAAGTGTCATCAAATGGGATGGCATCACACTCTCCTCAGAACTGCTGTACGCTGTGATTTTCGTCTTGGTCTTTGGTTTGACCTAGGCCTACCTGCTAAACCCTGCTCTTTCCAGTTGTTGGGGACAGGAAGGTTGTTCTTTCTGCCAATTCCAATGCCAGTTCACAGCATTTCTTTGGAGTAAGGCCATGGAACTGTTCAGCCAGCTTCTTGATATGGTCTGCAAGCTCCTTCTCTACCTCCTCTGTGAGGACCCTCTTTGCCTCTGCTGTTCCACTATAACCAACTGTTTTTACTTCCTTTATCTCCCTCTTCTATAAAGGTTAACACATTAAAAAATCAAACCAAGTTGTGTAACACTCAACAGTAATACCATTTTATACATCAGAGAATTAATTTGGTTAATTTATGGTGGGGTAAGTTGAGCCAGTGGCTCGGAATAATAGTAGAATATTAGTGAGCCAGTGGCTCAACTTACCCCATAGCCTTTGGCTCACTTTGCCCCATAGCTACCAATTTGGAAAAAATGGCCCAGTTTAGCAATTCAGGCTAATCTTTAGCGAAGGGATTAACATGGTGTTATATCTTAGTAAATCACCAACATGTATAATATATTTTTTTAGACCTGGATAAATTTGCTTTGACCTAACATTCATTATTCCTGACATGCAGAAAATTTACTTTGACTGGGAAAAAACTGTTTTTGGTGTAAAAAAGTACTTACTACTTCTCCCATGTGCTTCACTTCATCACAGCAAGATAGAAATGATGGGTACTTCCTGAATTTATGGTCACATGACAAAACATAATCACAGTTGCCAAGATACAGGGGGTGGGTCAACTTACCCACTGGCTCATCTTACCCCACTCTCCCCTATTACATACTCTAATGGTTAAAATTCATAGAGGTTGATTTTAAATTTTCAAGCAATAACGATTAATGTAACAGCAGCAATGAAGCTGTAACAGACCTGTTTTGTCTCTTGATGAGATATTTATTTAACATGTTCTTAGTAAATCTCACGTGTGGGAGAGCTGCCGATGACTCAGCCGGGTCTGAAATAACATGAACGGAAAGTAACGTTGAGTGGAAATCCCTGCTAACATTAGCAGGCTAGGCTAACTAGCTTCCACTCTGATTAAAGTCAAATGGAACAGCACACTGGTCCTCCCAGATGTTGAATGTTGTGAAGCATCAACTGATGGTTGATAACTAACGCTGTGTGGAAAGAAGAAAAAACAAACTGGCAGCACAGGCTCTCAGTAATAAATCAGCTGATGGAAAAAGCTCTGGCATTGTTCCCATAAATAGTTCTAAAACGGTTTTATCCTCCATTTGAAAAATGGAAAATGACGAACAGTAGCTGCAGCATCATCACAGCTTCTATTTTCTTCCTTTCAAACTGCAGACTGAACATGTGATGTCTGTCTGTGTTACACTTGAGTTGTTATCATTTTTGCAGATTATGTTTTATTGCCGCAGCAGATTAACCTTCTTCCTGGTGTAAATCTCTTGATCCCGTCTGAAACATGGTGGCGTGTTTGTCAACTTGCTGAGTTCCTCACAGAAACCAAAACCAAAACATCAACAGAGTCCATATGTTTGTGGACTGCAAGAAACTTCTCTGTTGCCAAGAGGAACACGTCACTTTCCTGTGCAGAAATTACTCCTCAGACCTCCTGCTCTGTAGTTGCTTCATATTCACAGATGTGGTAGAAATGCAAAAAACGTTTAGTCTTCACTCGTAGGTCCTGATTTTAAAGAATAAATCTGGTGATGCTCTATATGTTTCTTCATGTTCAGACTCAAACCAATAGTGAATGTATCTACTAACTAGTATTGTGTATTTAAACACTGTTTGATAAGTGACATAAGAATCAGAAATACTTTATTGATTAGTTGTTCCATTTTAGGATAAAAATATATTTAAACATAGATAACTTATAAGAAAAATGGAAATAAGGATACGGATAAAATGTAAATATGTTTGCATTATCAAAAATAAATGCAAATATAAAATGAACCAAGAAGAAATCCCATAAACTTAAGTATAGGGAGATTACTGCGTACCATTTCATTTTTTTAAACAATCTAAACATTTTTAATTAATACAAAATAATTTAAAGTTACATGTTCTGTCATCTTTAATTCCATTACTTTTCCTGATGTTTTAGATTTTGTCGTGGTATCGTTTCAGTATCGGTATCGAGATATTTAGGCAGGGTATCGTATCGAAGTCAGAATTTCGGTATCGTGACAACAGTCCTCTGATGAAACCTCAGATCTGCTCTCTGACGCTGATGCTGGTTTGATGTTAACGTCGTCCTCTCTCTCTCTCTCTCTCTCTGTGCAGGAACAAGGTGCTGAACATCTCTTCCGGTCTGGGTGACACCGGAGAGTTTAACTGGGAGCTCATGTTGTGTCTGATGGCCGTCTGGGTGATGGTTTACTTCTGCGTCTGGAAGGGAGTCAAATCCACTGGGAAGGTAACACTCTTCATCTTGTGCTGACCATGTTGAATGGATGTAATACAGTATTTTCTTCTTTTGATGCTGTTCCAGGAAGCTTTTTAGTTTCCACTCATTTCTGTACAACATGAAAACCTTTTAGCTCACTCCTAGCCTGGTTCCAGTGATTCAGATAGGTCTGGTGTTGTGCCCATTAATTAATAATCCAAGCATAATGCATGGTCGAATATACAATTAAAGCCTTTAAGATATGATGTTTCGAAATAAATCCTGGAAAGTTTTATGCCCAAATTCATCACAATGGTCTAACAATCAAAAATGAAACTTTTCATTTTGCCTCTGAAATGGGGGAATCACCTTATGGGACCTAATAGGAGATGAGTCCCCACAATGTCGAATCAGGTCTCATAAAATACTAGAGGAAAGATTAGGTTTATGTTTGCCTTTTCAAACATAGTCGTTTTGTTTTGATTTGGGCAGACCACCTCAAGAAGTGGTGTTAAGCCTGAACCCAAAACTAAATTATGACCTTGTGGGGCCATTTATAAAGGACGGAACCTGCCAAAATAAATGAATAAATAGATAAATGTCTTGGTAAATAAATAAATGTCTTCATAAATGAATGAATAAATAAATAAATAAATAAATAAATAAATGAATGAATGAATGAATGAATGAATGAATGAATGAATGAATGAATAAATAAATAAATTTCTTCATAAATGAATGAATAAATAAATACATGTAGCTATTAATTAATTGATAGAATTTGACATAAATTGATATTTCTGTTTTAATGTTGCTGTTACTCTTCTGTTCAATTTTTCCATTTTATCTATTTATTATTTTTATATATTTTTGTTATGTATTTATTTTTGCATTTATTTTTTATTTATTTATCCAAGCATTTATTTTTTATTTATTTATTTTTGCTTTTTTTTTTTATTTGTTATATATTTTTTTGAATGTGTGTATTTATTTATGTATTTATGCATTTTTTAAAAATATTTATTTATTTATGCACGATTTTCCCTTTGCATTTCACCCCTTATCAATTTCCTCAAACTTATTTATTTCTGTGTTCTTTTCGTTATGCATAAAGAAATGTTCTTTATGCATTTCTGCCTCATCATGCAAATGAGGGGCCTGCCATTCAACGTGTGTCATCATCAATTCATGTCACAGTTTATTAATTAATTAATAGCTACATTTATTTTTAATATTATTTTTCTACGTTTAATGACATATTTATTTATTTAACGAGTCATTTATTTATTTATTCATTTTTTTTTAAAATGTGTTTTAATTTAGGAAGTTTTAATAAATACAATTAAATAAAAACAAATCTTAATCTTAAATTAAATAACAAATACGTTATTGTTTATTTTGTTTTCTGCTTCACATTGTTTTTAATCCTGTTTCTGTGAAGCACTTTGGGTCACGTTGGCATGAAAGGTTCCATTCAAAACAGTTTTATATGACTATTATTAGACATCCTGCTGCCAGCTACTGACTGTCAGCTAGTGAAGCGAGCTAACAGCTGGGGGGTCATTACAGTTAATTACATAACACCCCTGAAGGTCAGAGGTCACCTGACAGCTGATTGATCAGCTTCCACACAGCTGCATCACGTCAATAAGAGAGCAGACGTAAACCAAACGATACCTCGGCCGTTGGTTTGTGCCGGTTTCTGTTTTTATCACATATCTGGTGTAAATCTGGATTATTCTGAGGGGTGTGCTTTCATCTCCATTGATGGAGCTAAACTAGCAGCATCCTCTATCTAAATGAATGTGGGACTGTTCCTTTAAAGCCTTCAGACGGGGTGTATAGAAGAGGCTGTATAGCTGTGACTCACTGTGTGTTTCATTGGCTCGTGATGATGAGACTCGTACACACTGCTGTCACATGGCGGGCCTAAGCGTTGCCATGACTACGACGGGATGGGGTAGAGGGGGGACAGTGTGTTGGGGGGGAGCTGTGAGGTGGCAGATTGTGATTGGTTTGCCTGTGGGAGGGCAGCTTGACTGCAGTGGGACGTGACTGAGAGTCATACAGAGAGAATACACATGTACTGTACTGTATATGTACTCCTGTACTGTACTCCTGTACTTATTGTGTACTGTGTGTGTACTCGGATGTCACTAGAGACACAGTAAATGAGATTTATTTTTTTATTTTTTTTGGATGATACGATGAACGAGCACTTTGACCTTCTAGTTTATTTATAAATCCAATAAAATACACCCCTTAACACTCCCTTAAAGGGAGATTTGTCAAGTATTTAATACTCTTATCAACATGGGAGTGGGCAAATAAGCTGCTTTATACAAATGTATGTATATATTTATTATTGGAACTCAATTAACAACACAAAACAATGACAAATATTGTCCAGAAACCCTCACAGGTACTGCATTTAGCATAACAAAATGTGCTTTAGTCACTAATCCTCAGTCTTAATATTAATGAATGCACACAGAGGGATTCATAAATGTATTTTGTGATTTATATATAAAGAACTCTCCATAAAAATATGCACACAAAAATAGTTAGCGTTGTATATAAATGTAAAAAAAATCCACAAAAAATAAGGTACATTAATATATTTCTGATGCACACACAAATATTTGTTGTTTTAAACAAAAGTAAATATATGTATTTAAAAGTTTTTTGCAATTTTCATCAAAACCACATTTGGATGTCGTCAGAAACTTTGGTTAGCCGCCTACAGCCCCGAGCCGATTTCCCAACGTCGGCGCCTTTTTTCTCCTCTTTTTACAGTAATCAGAGCGCAGCTAACAATGTACAATAGATATAGTTAATAAAACGTAGTTAGCTTACCTCCAATTCTCTCTGGACAAACCATACTGTCTACGTCTTCCTCGCCACCTGTGAGTCCATATATGCCGCTGCCTCTTTTTAAGACGTTTCAGCAGACAAGAAGTCACAGATGCCATGTTAGCATTGTGACCCGTACAGACCTCCGCTAGGAAACACACTTTACCTGCCTCAGAGCTTTCAAACAAACCTTTATTGATAACTGTCAACAGCTAGAACGCCCCTCAGAGTTTTGGCTTTACATCGCAAACGATCCACTCGTACAGTAGGAGTAGGAAGTACACATCAACATTTCTAAAATCGTACAGTGTATGCTCAGCTGCTTAAACGTCATTTTGTTGGAGACGGGGTTCATTTAATGAGCGATGTTGGAGGGAGCCTGGGATCTAAGATCTTCATTATCAACGACTGCTTCTCTGTAATTATTGTGCACACGACAATAAATAAATAACTTGAAATCAGGATCAACTGTGTACTTTCCACTATCTTAAGTAGAAAGTACTATATATATATATATATTTTTTTTTATAGGATACTGATTTAAAGAATCAATTTGACTCCGGTTTCACTAAGACATACAGAGTGTGTGTGTGTTTCTGGTCTCAGTAGAAACCAAACGGCGTTCTCACGGCTCTCAGTACCAACAGAAACAGTTTCTGTTGTTGGTCGTCAGCAGGAGGCTGAAAGCTGAGCATCACATCAGAGCAGAGCGAGAGAGGCTGAGACACACAGAGAGAGAGAGAGAGTCCATTCATAGAGCTGCTCGAACCCACATCACTGTCAGCTGAACACCTCCTAACTCCACACTGCTTTATTTACACACGATAAAGTTATGATTTATAATGACTTATCTCATATGTTTACTATTCATGTAACTGATTAAAGTTGCATTTAAACACTATTAGTAAAACCAGAAATAAAATACTACTAGTAGTACTACTACAGTTACAGAGCGCATTACATGGGAAATTCAAGATTGAAACTACGGCTGTCAATCAATTAATATATTTAATCACAAATTAATCACACATTTTTTATCTATTCGAAATGTACCTGAAAGCGGGATTTGTCAAGTATTTAATACTCTTATCAACATGGAATTTAGCATAAAAAAATATGCTCAAATCATAACATGGTAAACTGCAGCCCAACAGGCAACAACAGCTGTCAGTGTGTCAGTGTGCTGACTTGACTACAACTTGCCCCAAACTGCATGTGATTATCATAAAGTGATCATGTCTGTAAAGGGGAGACTCGTGGGTACCCATAGAACACATTTACATTCACATATCTTGAGGTCAGAGGTCAAGGCATAGTTTTTCCTCACCAAAATTTAGTGCAAGTTTGGTGCGTTATTTAACCTCCTTGATGACAAGCTAGTATGACATAAAATTCACAGGTTGCGTTAATGCGTTATCGTGTTATGGATTCCTTAGGCTTTCTAGTGTCATCTATCTAAAAATGTCAAAGTTGTACTTTTAGATACTTGCCCAAAGTATGGCCGTAACAAATTTCAAGACTTTATACCGACTAAATATAGTCTTTGGGCTCAAATTGGTTAATAATTGAATTTTATTATTTTTCTGTAAATTCTGAACAATTTAAGGGAAGTTTTGGAGCTTCAGTGAAGTGATTTTTACCACATTGAACTCAAAGACCTCAGTGTGTCATAGTGAGGTGTGTGTGTGTGTGTTAACCTGAGCGTGTGTTGGATTCTTGTAGAAAAATGTCCTCCGCTGTGATTTGACTGAAACTTGACTCCACCTGGGACCCGACGCTCAGCAGGTCTCATCTCTTTTTTGTTTCCTCAGATCAGGTTCATGTTTGTTTTCTCTTCGAGGTTGTTTTCTTTACCTGATTCTCACCGTTAGAGTAACATCGTTACACCACTTTCACTTCACACGGCTAACATGTTGAAACTGTAGAAAACTTTAAATACCTCGGTACAGTTCTGGACTCCCAGGTGAGCTTCTCTGAAAATACAGATGGTGTTTTCAGTGATGCTCACAGCGACTTTATCTTCTAAGGAAACTTAGTGGCCTCGGTGTCAGTCAGCAGATTTTAGAATTAGAGCACTAAACTATTGTTGAGTGTTTTAACCTTTCACCTTCCTGCCTGGTACGGTCACCTGAACTATAGATATAAGAATAAAGTCTCTAGGATTGTGGGCCATAAAGATTTATTGTATTGTATAGAAATGCCGAAATACACCGGAGGAGGGCTTTAAACTTTTTACAGAGTATTTTTTACAGTGTAGTATCAGTACCTTTACTGCAGTAGAAGATATGAATATGTCGTACTATCAGTATATATCAGTACCTTTACTGCAGTAGAGGATGTGAATATGTCGTACTATCAGTATATATCAGTACCTTTACTGCAGTAGAGGATGTGAATATGTCGTACTATCAGTATATATCAGTACCTTTACTGCAGTAGAAGATATGAATATGTCGTACTATCAGCATATATCAGTACTTTTACTGCTGTAGAGGATGTGAATATGTCGTACTATCAGTATATATCAGTACTTTTACTGCAGTAGAGGAACTCAACAAAGTGACTGAGCAGATTAATGTGTAACATGACCTGTCTATGTGTCTGTTTTTTACTAACTGCTGTCTGTTTTTAATGTCTGTTTTTTATTGTTGTTGTTCACCCTGATGGACAATAAAGCTTTATTGTATATTGTAATGTATGGTTCATGTTTTACCCGCTGGTCACGGGTCAGAGGGATAAGATAACGTAATCAATTTAATTCTGATTAAATAGGCAACATCAGCATCTCATGTTTTTTATGGTAACGTGTGTTTCAGATTGTGTACTTCACGGCGACATTCCCCTACGTGGTCCTCATCATCCTGCTGGTCAGAGGAGTCACACTTCCTGGAGCCTACGACGGCATCATGTACTACATCAAACCTGATTGGTCCAAACTGGGGGAGGCTCAGGTCAGTTCATGAAGTTTTAAACATGAAAAGTTAAGCCGTGAAATGTCCAGATGCTGAGCTGAGCAGTGAACGCATCACACACACACCTGTGACCTTTGACCTCTGCCCTCTGTTCAGGTGTGGATCGACGCCGGCACGCAGATCTTCTTCTCGTATGCCATCGGGCTGGGAGCGCTGACGGCTCTGGGCAGCTACAACCGCTTCAACAACGACTGCTACAAGTACGACACACACACCCACACACACACAAACACACACACACACACACACACACACACACACACACACACACACACACACACACACACACACACTACACTCTCTCTACACTTGTGAGAACCCTCATTGACATAATGTGTTACCGAACCATCACAACTAACGTGACCCTTCAATCGAATCCTTTAATAGTTACTTTTTAAGCATATAAATGTACCGGGTCGGGACACATGCGCGCTCGCGTGTGGCCGCTGCCTCTCCTCCTCTGCCTGCCTGCCTTCACTCAGACAGCGCGCGCGTTCTCGCTCAGCTCGCTCCACTTCTAGACGTGAACGCGCGCTCACTCCACACTGCAGAAGAGTTAGTTTAGCTCTGAGAATATCTAGTAAATGTACAGTGGACGTTTGTGCAGAAATAACTGCTGCAGCTCCTCCAGACCAACAGAGGTTTCCCGTGTCTTGTGAAGTGACGGGGCTCTACAGAGAGACACGTTATCGTCTCGTTACCGACCGGGTGCCGGTGTCTCCCTGCTCTCTCCGGCTGTTAAATTAATCACCAACTATTCTGATAATCGATTAATCGGGTTGAGTAATTTTTTAAAGAAAAAAGGTCAAAATTCTCTGATTCCAGCTTCTTAAATGTGAATATTTTCTGGTTTCTTCACTCCTCTATTACAGTAAACTGAATATCTTTGAGTTGTGGACAAAACAAAACATTTTTTAGGACATCATCTCGGGCTTTGGGAAACACTGATCGACATTTTTCACTATTTTATGATGGCATGCATGCTCCTCTCCTATTCAGGGGGAGTGTTTGAAGGCTGTTAAAATAAACTATCAAGCATTACCATTTCTTCTAGAGGCTGTCTACAGAGCCCCTGAGAGTGAATTTTATAGTTTATACTGGGTCCTGGGTGATGGGGGAGTAGTGGAGGACTTGTATTCTAGTAATAGACGAGCTAATAGACGAGCTAATAGAGATGTATATGCCACTATGTCAGCCTGTCTGCCAGTCAGAGTAACCAGGTCTGTGTAATAAGGTTGCAAATCCATTCCTAGAATTTTTGACTCGGCTCCAAAAACAAAATCCCAGAAGTTCTTTAGTTCGGGACAAAAACAGAACGTACTGTATGAGCTGCTCTGCAGGGTGTGGAGCAGCGACGTATCTTGTTTTTATAAAAGTGGACTCATTCTCCTCCTCATCTGTCTCCTCTCCTGCAGAGACGCCTTCGTCTTGGCTCTAATAAACAGCGGAACCAGTTTCTTTGCTGGTTTCGTGGTGTTTTCTATTCTGGGCTTCATGGCTGCTGAGCAGGGAGTCGACATCTCGCAGGTCGCTGAATCAGGTAAAAAAAACACACAAACACCAGCTGTTCTCTCTCAAACACTCCTGAGGTTTCTATGCAACTTTATTAAAGCTATTCTGGTTATTGGCCTACATACCTTTAAACCTCAGAGGCTCTTTATATCAAGACAGAGGTTGAAATAGGTTGGAAAGAAACAAACATCCAAAACAGTCAGATTACAATAAAAGGTGCATCAGTGTGTTGAAGACAGGACAGACGTTCATACTTAGACATATTATCATCTTATAAAGTGACTAATAACTCTGAGTTTATCAGTTAATGCAGATTGTGTTCACCACAGACCTTATTTCAGCCATCTAACTACAAACCCATTGACTTCTAGACGAGGGAACAGGAAGTGATAAAATGCTGTCTCATTACTGAAATACTGAACATGTTTAATATTTATGATATGAAATCGGAGCGGCCAGGATGGACTTCTGAGCCGAACAGGGATGTAAAAAAACACTCTCAACATATCTCACACCAGAGGAATATCTGGACTAATATGTTTAGTCAGTAGGGGGGAATCATGCCCAAAATCAGCTTGATTCTCGTGTTGTGTGAACCCGCCGGCATTATGTGATGATTTGCAACTTTTCCTGCAACAAAACATTCAGGAGAGCAGCTGAAGTCCTGAAGAATTCACATTTCTGATCTTGTTTTACAAGAAAATAACCTTCGACCCTCTGAAAGGGGGGGGCATTCTGCATAAAAGACAACTTTTACTTTGGGTACTTTAAGTACATTTTACTGGTAATACTTCTGTGCTTTTACTCAAGTCGACTTCTACTAGTAATACTGTGATGTTGCTTCTTTAGACTTTAACCATTCAGAAGAAACAGCTTCACTTCCTGCAGTCAGTTTACTTGAACAATGAAGGCCTGAATGTTTGACTCAGTGCAGGTTTCAGTCTGTGTGTGTGTGTGTGTGTGTGTGTGTGTGTGTGTAGTTCTATGTGTGTATTGTCAGCCAACTGTACGTTTATTAATAGCTTTGAAGCACATGACGTGACATCACAAACTCCAGTTATATTTAGTCTCTCCACAGAAGGCGTCACGCTGCAGCGCTCCGACCGCCGCAGTGTGCATTCATCTTTTCATTGTGTTAATATCCTCCACCTCATTCATTCATTCATTCATTCATTCATTCATTCACTCACCATGATAGTGAGCTATTGACAATCAGACTGCTGAAGCGCACGGCTCTGTTTTGAATAATATAGCACCAGTCACCTCTGACTGATGGTGTACGTGACACATTCAGGGTCTCATCTTACACGCGGCGTACAGCGTAACTGTCATTGTTAGTTTCAGACCGACACGGTGGTCATTTTCACGCCCAGCGCCCACGTTGTGCGAGATGTAATTGCGCACATCTGTGTTGGTCTTAAAATGTAAATGTGCTCAGGCGCATTGTTGGCGCATTGCCAATCTTGAGACAGCAGAAAAGCCTGGTCTAAGGTCTGGCGCAGCATTTCAAGGGCGCATTATTATTCTAATAGTAAGATGCGTCTTCTTATAGGCAGGTTCATAAAATGCGTCCACTCTGCTTGTTACACACACACAGAGACGCAGCAGCTCTCCTCCTCCTCAGTTCAACAGTGTCGGCACTACAACAAGGCTTTAATTGATGTTCAGGAAAACACTAAAATTCAGAATATAATGAATATAATGAAGTAAGGCTCTTAAGCATTCTGTATTGATCAACCTGAAGCGCTCTCTCAGCGCTCCTCGCCGTGACCAGAGAGATCACAGTGGTCACACACATACACACACACACCTCATCCCTCTTTGTGCGAATGCAGACATAGGCTACTACAAAGTTTGCGGCCCTCTCCGCACGTTACGCACCACCTCTCCGGCAGCGCCCGGCTGTACGCCCGTGCATAAAGCATCTCCGGAGGATTCCGCTCAGACGGTCCAAGCCCCCCGGTGCGTTGCATCGGAAAGTAATACAGTTTTCATTATTTATCAATACATGCTTATCATATTTATCTAGTGCTTATTATCATATAATGAATTTAACCTGCACCGTTTAAAGGTTAGGTTATCGGTCATTTGCTCAGATGCAGTCAGAGACTGGGAGACGGCGGAGGCAGAGTGTCCACATGGGACCACATACATCTGCTCGTACACTTTCACTTAGTGAACGAACAGATCCGTTTCATCAGCAGAAAACGGCTTCTCCAATTTGCTGAATCTTCCTTTTTAAATAGCAATGCGCCCGGTGCAGGCGCAGCTGGCTCTTAAAGGGAGATGACACTCTGATTGGTTTAAAACACACCTATGATTAATTAACAGACTAAATACAACCCCTTTGCGCATTACTTTGTGCTCAGATTATGCCCCGCTTAACTGGCAAAAGTAGAGTTGGACACACCCTAAATACACTTTAGACCATGCGCTGTAAAAATAGGTCTCTAAGTGTGTGTGTAAATAAAGAGGAAGCAGCGTGAGGACATGAATCTTTTTATTTTAATCTCTTTGCAAAAAGAACAAAAGCAAATCCAATTTACTCTGACATGTTTACAATGGTTTAAAGTATTAGCATCACTGTGTGTGCGTGTGTGTGTATGTGTGTGTGTGTGTGTATGTGTGCGTGCGCAGTATTAATTGACGGATTATTTAAGCCCTTTCACCTCATGACATGTGACTCATCTTTATTTCCGAAGCACAGAATGAACCTTGGATAGAGTCGTGCTGTAAATGAGCGTAATGCACCTTTAATCTGACAGTTTGAACTTGAGGAAACGTGTCGCTCAGTAAATTTGATTTGCTTAAAGGTGGAGCTGACCACAGCTGACTGGATGACCCACATGTCAATCAAGACGGACCCCTCTTTAAAGACTTAAAGGGCCAGTCTGTAAAGTTTTAACCTGTTCAGGGAAATTTACATTGTGAAGCCAGAAAGGTTGTGACCCTCTGTTTTAATGAAACGGTGATTCTGGTGATCAAAAGGAGTAAAATTAAACAAAAGAAATAAAAAGGTATGACATAAAGCTTGACAAGTGTTGTAGTTTATTAAGCATCTAACGTGTGTGTGTGTGTGTGCGTGTGCTTCAGGTCCAGGTCTGGCCTTCATTGCGTATCCGAAGGCGGTCAGTCTGATGCCGGTGGCTCCTCTCTGGGCGGCGCTCTTCTTCTTCATGCTTCTGATGCTCGGACTGGACAGTCAGGTGATCAATATTTCACATTCCTGCTCATCATATTCACCGTATAGATTGATCTCCTTTTCTTCCACTCAAGTCAGTTTATTATTTTTCACATTATCATCATGTGGTGATGCAGTTTGAGAGCCTCTCCCTGGTGGTGCGTTCAATGAAGCTCAGATGAAGCCAACACGGACAGCATGAAAACAACAACGTGAATTTAAACGTTGCAGCAGACTCTCAAATCCCACTTGGAACGCTGTCAGCTGCATTATAATGAGATTATAATGTCACTTAATGATGACTATGATCATCTATCTATTAGTACACATTATTAATTTATTGTATTTGCCCACATATATTTATGGAGGACCACAAGAGTCACGCAAATAGTAATAAAGCATAAATATAAATAGCCATTAATAAATTTGTTCACAATATAAATGGACTAAATTACAAAGTAATTCATTATTTGACATTTTAATGGGCACTAAAAATAATTATTTTTATTTCATATAAAAAAGGGCTTTACAAAAACGCCATAAAACACTCAAAAAATTCATCATTTAAAAATACATGAATTAATTCTAAATAATGGAATTTAAATTTGAAAATGCAGTTTAAAAAAATAAGTAAATAATTGGATTAATATTTCATTTTATAAATTCTTTTTATAAATCTTTTATTTTTATTGCCCATTAAAATGTCAAATAATTAATTACTTTGTAATTTGGTCCATTTATTCATGGATTAATAAATCAATTTGTAAACAAATTTATTAATGGCTATTTTTATTGTACAATTAGTCATTAATCAATTAAATGCCTTATTACTATTTACATGACTCTTGTGGTCCTCCGTATATATTTGCATAAATATGTGAACTATTCATTTATGTAGTCTATTTTAACGTATATAGCTTTAAAAATTAAATTCTCTTATTTTCTTGACTATTTTATTTATTGTATTAAAATAATAATATATATATATTTTTTGGTTAATTAATCTGTCTCTTGTGCTGTTGTGACGTAACATGGGGATCAATAAAATCTTATATATGTACAGTAAGTTCCCAGTGTTTGTGTTTGTGTTGTGCAGACAGACTAGTTGTTAATCTGTCTTTGTCTCTGTGTGTCTCCAGTTTGTCGGGGTGGAGGGTTTCGTTACTGGAATCCTGGATGTGTTTCCTGGCAAGCAGAACTTTCGCTACAGAAGGGAGATCTCTGTGGCGATATGCTGTTTACTGTGCTTCATTATTGACCTCTCCATGGTGACGCAGGTCAGTTACACACTGCCTGGTTCTTCTTAAATGTAAAAATACTATTTAGGAAACTGTTTTTCTTTGTTCATAACTGCTGGCAGCAACAAAAGTGACGAGAGAGATGGAGCTTCTGACTGAACTTAAAGGGCGGGTCCATCTGCGTTTTTTAAAAATGTAAACGTCCACTCAGCCGTTAGCAGAAGGCAGTGACGTAGCTAATCAATAAGGTTATGAATGATGTGAACGCTAGCACTAGCTGAGTCAATGTTAGCTGTGCTAAGTTTGGAAATAACTGAAAGGGTTAGTTCAGATTTTTTTTGAAGTGGGGTTGTATATATACTCCCGTGTTCTGAGAGGTAGAATTACTGTTTTTATGAAACCGTTATATCGCTGTCTTCAAAGCCACCAGACTCCATTCACAAAACCAGTAATTTGACCTCTCAGAACACGGGGAGTTGCTGGTCTGCCGCTGCATCGATCGGTTAGTTTGTTTGTTTGTGTTATTGTGTGACTTTCAGATCTGAACTAACGTGGCATCCACAGCGGTACATTGCTTAGCTTCCTGCCGGTACTCCTGTCTGCTTCTCCAAACTGGGAGCACAACGACCGCCATCTAAGTTACTGTATGTAACGTTAATACACTGACTATAAGGATGTATATATACTGTACATGTAGCAGCGTCATCATGCAGAAACCTACGTCAGGTCAAGGTTTAGAAGGGCTTGAAGGGAAAATAGCATTTTGACGCGAAAACATACTTTAACCAAAATGTGAATGTCCCATAATACATAAGGAACACCACTGGGAAGCTACAGAATGATATAAACACATCAAAGAACAATGGTCTCATTAATTATTTAAAAGAAGAGAAAACAAAAAACTCTTCACACTTTAGCTGATAATTAAGTTTAATTTTGGGTTAAACTGTTGCAATAAATAAAACACTTTATCTTATTAAACACTGAGTTGTGTCTCTCTCTCTCTGTCTCTCTCTCTCTCTCTCTCTCTGTCTCTCTCTCTGTCTCTCTCTCTCTCTCTCTCTGCAGGGAGGGATGTACGTCTTCCAATTGTTTGACTACTATTCGGCCAGTGGAATGACTCTGTTGTGGCAAGCATTCTGGGAATGCATAGTAGTTGCCTGGGTTTACGGTATGACACACAAACACACACACACGGTGTAGTATAGTGTTTCACAGCAAAGTATTGGCATACTGTGTCTGATCTTAAAATAGGTGTGTGAATAGTTATATGATGTTACAGTGAAGGTCACAGTTCAGTCTGTTTAAGTATAATTTCTCATAGCGAAAAACTGTGTGTCACGAGTTTTCATAGGAACGCATTTCATAAAAATGTCAGTGCAGTATTTGATATAATATATATATATTCACATAGATTGAAAAACATCAACAAATTCATAGTATAGTATGTCGAAACAAAAAAAACACATACTATACTATGACTTTTTTTTAGACAAAATGTACTATGACTTTTTTTTTTTACTTTTTTTGACATGCTATACTATAACTTTTTTTTCGAATTACTACACTATGACTTTTTCGACATACTATACTATGACTTGTTTCGACTTTTTTTCGACATACTATAACTTTTTCTTCAACTCTTTTCGACATACAATACTATGACTTTTTTTTGACAAACTATACTATGACTTTTTGTTTTACTTTTTTGATATATTATAGTCTGACTTTTTTTTACATGACTTTTTTCAACTTTTTTTGACATACTGAACTAAGACTTTTTTTTGACTATTTTCGACAAACTATACTATGACTTTTTTTTTTTACTTTTTTTGACATGCTATACTATAACTTTTTTTTCGAATTACTACACTTTGACTTTTTCGACATACTATGACTTTTTTCAACTTTTTTTGACATACTGAACTAAGACTTTTTTTCGACTATTTTCGACATACTATACTATGACTTTTTTTTTTCAATTTTTTTCGACCTAATGTACTATGGCTTTTTATTTTGTTTCTTTCGACATACTATACTATGACTTTTTTCGACTTTTTTTGACATATTATACTATGACTTTTTTTTTCAAAAAAAGTGGTTATATGTTAAAGTCTTCATGTGAGAACATACTGTATGTAACAGTGAAGGATAAAGTGTTGTGTGTCTTCGTTGCAGGTGCTGACCGCTTCATGGATGATGTAGCTCGTATGATTGGCTACCGGCCTTTCCCCTGGATGAAGTGGTGCTGGTCCTTTATAACTCCATGTGTCTGCATGGTAAGACTGAGCAACACCGCCCTGTTGGAAAAAAAACAACAACATAACATTGTTAACATAAGTACTTTTGTTTACATACTAATACAGTAATACCCTCAAGTGTAGATGCAGTATTATTCATTATCTATACTATACTAGTAGAGCCGCTGCTCCTTCATGTTGAACGGAGCCAGTTGAGGTTTCCTGGGTACGACCAGCTGGTTGGAGACCCCGGGGTCGACCCAGAACACGCTGGAGAGAGATTATAATATCTCATCTGGCCTGGGAACGCCTCGGGATCCCCCAGGAGGGGCTGGAAAACGTTGCTGGTGAGAGGGACGTCTGGAATACCTTGCTTTGATAAAAAAAAAACTACAAATACAATACTAGATTCAAATATGAGACTAATCCTATATTAGGTTTTTTGTGGGGAAAACATATTTTTAACTATTATTTCTTAACAAAAACAGTCCTGTTTCCTGCTTGACGCTCCCCTCCTCTCCTCTACAGGGCATCTTCCTGTTCCACCTGGTGAACTACAAGGCGCTGACCTACAACAATACGTACGTGTACCCGTGGTGGGGCGAGGTGATAGGCTGGTGTATGGCTCTGTCCTCCATGCTCTGCATCCCCGTCAGCGTCCTCTACAAACTTTTCAGCGCCAAGGGAACCTTCAAAGAGGTCAGCACTCACTCACACTGCAACAAACACAAGCAGATATGATATTGCATTAATATTGGGTCAATTTTCTTTACATGCTAGAAAGTTCATTTATGGCTGGAGTTACTTGTTCCACCTCTGCACTGATCTGTGGATGCGTTACTCTTTAACCAATCAGAACAACATGTAAACGTCACATCTCACCTGTGTGTGTGTCTGTGTGCTGCAGCGCTGGGCTCACCTGACCACTCCGGTGTGGGGGGCCCATCACCTGGAGTACATGGCCCCCGACATCAAGGCCCTGACCTTGCTGTCTCCCGGCACCGACGAAAACAAGGTCATCATCTTTGAGAGCGTCATGTAGAGGCTGGACTCCACCAATCACAGCGCTCCATCTCCATCCAGACACCTCAGAGTGACCAGCGGTCGGTTGCCTCTGGGATCAACTCTTCAGCACTTCCAAAACGTCAGCAGCCACCAAAGCTACCAACATGTTTCACACCTGTAAAAGAATAAAGGAATGAAGCGGCTCCTCCAGGAGGGTTTTTATAATCACAGCAACAACGAAATAAACTAAACTAAATGAAACCAGCAGATCACTGGCTTCTTTAAGGCTTTAAAAGTCTTCCATTCCTCCGGCTCTCAATATGGAAATTGTAAATAATACTCTCTTGGACTATTTAAAGGATCAAATGCTAATTTTCCACAAAAACCTGGAGGGGCTGAAGAAGAACAAGAAGAAGAAGAAGAAGAGGGTCGGGGAGATTTTCACTGTGTTCAAAAACAAAACGCTGCTGAACGTCGGGCTTCCTCCATGTTGGATGAAGCGTATCAATGCAAACACACACCTGATAGACGGCCATTACACACACACATACACACATTTCATCATCACAGGGACTTGGTACTCAAGTCTAAACTTCCCGTGCTGTGTGTGTGTGTGTAATGGCTGATTATTAAGACAGAGTTGTAGACAGACTGACCCCCAGAGAATGACCAGAGGTCATTTGCGTCGTAACAGGAAACATAGCAAACCGCTCTGCTCTTCAGTCCCGTGGTCAAAATGAAGGAGGTAAGAAAAGATGATTGGTGGCTTCCCATCAATGAGGAGGAAGTAGATCCTCCAATTTAGTTGTCAAGACACTTGTAATAGAAAAAGTTTCCATGCTGACGAGGGATGGGAATCGAGAAGTGGTTCCAAATTGAGACTTTCTTGACTTGCAAAATTATCTTTTAAATTGACAAACATCATATGTGTGAAATATGTCTCTCTTGCCGTTTACTACTGTTCATATTTTTTCCGAAATAAGGTCCCATGGTGGTCCACCCGAAGGGGCGGGCCTTCGCCGCCTCTCTATAAAGGAATCGATAAAGAATCGGACCGATGAGCAGAATTAGAAGAATTAAAAAAAAGAAGGTATCAATAAAATCATATCCCTACGTCCGAGTGTCTTTTGCAAAGTTGCGGGAGTTCTGCGATCTTTTTCTTACAACCCGACAATGTTTGGCAGCAGGACTGAGGTGCGAAAGACGACGAGTTCCTGTTACAGAGCAAACTGCGGTCCATGAACTCACCACGCTGCCAGGAAGCCGGACTGATCTCAGCGGGTCCTGAATGCATCATCAGTCCTTCCTGATGTCTTTACCTTCTGTGACACTCTGATTGTTGTCGATCTAGAACCCGATCAGGACTGAAGTCGTCCCGATGTGGTTTGTTTGGTTCGACGTATAGGCGCAGCTCGTTTCCGTCCAGCTCTGAAGCTAAATAACTGTGAATCACCAGCTCCTACAACTGACCCCAGAACAGTCCTGACTCCTGAGCAGCGTGAGGTTCTCTGACCGGCGACCTCCGGTCTGTCTTCAACAGTCTCGCCGAGGTTCGATAGATCCGATATTAGAAGGAACGATCCAGTGAGAATTCAGTCATTTTAAGTAGATTTTTACATCCGGGTTTCTTATTCACTCTCTGACTCTTTGAAGGTGAAAAAAAATTCAACTTACTTGTTACCTCCTGAAGCTTTCGACCACGACTCCTGAGCTTCCTCAGCGAAAACCTGCTTCACCTTTCAGGCTCAAGTCAATTTTGTAGTTTTCTCTGAATGCAAACAAACCAAAATACAACGGTTGGCTAAACAGTCTCAACTCAAGGTCCCCTTACTTGCTAATCCCAGAGCTTTCAAGAAAATTTACCAACAATTTAGATCATTGATTAATTGGCAAACCATTAATCAAGAAGCTGAAAGTCTTTGGACAGTTCAGACAAAACCAGACCAATTATATTGATCGATTAATAGAGAAAGTAATTGGCAGATTAATAAAAATAATCATTACTCGTAGGAAAGACTGGATTAACGAACGCAGTTCAGTTTGGACATTATTTGGTTAATTGAAAAGCTGAAGTACTAAATCTTTATTCACCTCAGAACAGGTCAATCCCACCGTGGTCATTGCGTACGTCATCATCAGATAAAGTACCTGACATTTTCTGCGGCTCCGCCTCCTGTCAGTCACATCCAGCCAATCACAGGCTCCCCCAGTACAGTAATGAAAGACTGAACCCACACTGGATCTGACCTTTAACCTCTTCATGTTCAGTATTTGACCTCCTCGTGAGGGGAGAATCCGGTCCAAAGGTCGGGCTTCGGCTGAAGTGCCAAACGGAGCGGTACTGATCCTAGACCAGGGCTCCAGGCTGCCAATATCAACCTGTTCACTCGTCTTCTTCTTCTCTGCCATCAGTTCATCGTTAACGCTGAGGTCCTCCCACCCAACATCACGCTCTGCTCCTCAACAGCTGATAGTCTCACGCTCTCAGTTTTATACCAGAAAAACTGTAGAACTCTAAGAACTGGTTTCCTGGGTTGGTCTAAGTGTCTTTTAATGAAACTGAACAACAGACCTGAACTCAGTTATTATGCAGCAATACGGACGGCAAAGATGAAGTTGCAAAAATCTTTGATCAGCCTTTTTTTTTTTTTTACTTTTCTGTCCAAGAAGAGAGATTCTGTTCAGACCACGAGTGAAGCGAATTTTCCACGCGGCGCGATTACATACAAAGTCAATGCAAAGAGGCAAATAGACGCAAATTCACACCAGGCGACGCGCATGGAGGGAATTACACGACGCAAACATGCAAATCTATCCGTGGGAGTTGAAATATTTCAACTGTAGCGGGAAATTCTTGTAACGCTGCGTCATGAAACTCTATTAGTGTTGAGATTCCCCTCCTGTCGTCACTGACGTTGAATCAGAAATGGAGGAAATAAATCTTGTATCTGTCTGTTGTCACCCAGAGCTACGATAGAACAACATATCTGTACAGAGACCGGACAAAACTCTGTGTAAAAACCACAGACTGTCTGTGGTAGAAACAACAACGTCGCTGCCGTATTTATGCCTAGATGACGTTATGTTGAGTGTTGATGGAGCAGCTGCATAGCCTGCCACTGATGGATCAGAACTCCATTCAGAAAACAAGCATTTTAACAGTTGTTTGCTTGTCATCTTGCAGTCAGACCTGACAAGGCATGAATTCAGACTTTTTACAAATCAACATCATTATGTAGTTATTTCGGCATCCTTTTGATCCGTTTATTGCAATTAAATCACAGCACAATCTGTTTATTTTGGGTTCATACCGCAGTAGTGACGTGTGGCTTGCTAGATACAGTCAGTGCAGCACTGTATGTGAATAAAGCTCGCCGCCGGGTGACGTTATGAACTCACACACGACGCGTTTGCATTTTTTGACACATCTGGGACTTCCACAACATTGGTTATTGATGGTGAAAAGAAAAGTTGTTGATATCTATGGAGACAAACCCCTTCTCCTCTGCCGCGTCTAGAGCGAATGAACACAAATGATACCGGCGGTTCAACTCACGCAAGTAAAGCAAGGCAAAAATTCACTTCGCTCTTGGTGTGAATGCAGCATCAATATTTAAAAAACAATAATTGGCTAAACACCCATAAACAGATATTTTCCAGTTGGTAAGATATTTGTTAGCAGTTTGACAAATGGCTGATTTTAGTTTGAAGAAGAAGAAGAATCCGTATTTACCTGCCGTCAGCTGGTGGAGAGATGAGAGCCGGAGGACTCAGCCTGATGCCAAGCGTTGCCTTACGTCGTTGTCTTAACTCTAGAGCCCGTACGAGCCAAACGCAGAGCCCGACAGGACGGCTCTGGTTTCTATCCCACCAATCGGCAGTCTGCGGGGGCGTGTCTACAACTCTGTCTCCTAGCAACCACCCACCATCCACCTGTCATGGATGAAACACATTGATCAGAATGTAAAATATACTAAAACATACATTTGCACATTGTTGTGAAATAATGTTGCTTTTAAAAAGAATCGTGTTTTGTTTTACATATTGTAAAATGAATCAGAGATTTATTTTGTGGAGGCTTTTATTTTGCTGACAGTATGATAGATCTATATATATATATTGAATATCTTTGTGCGTTATCTATATTTGATGCAGTATGTAATTGTGATGATGACGATATCTGGCTGACTGTTCACGTTTTAGCAGGCGAACACGAGCGACGACGCGCCGCCGGCTGTGACCAACTCAAGCTTCAGGCTACCTCACTCCTCATTCAGACTTTCAAAATAAACTTCTGTTAGCTTTTTATGCAAATGTCTTGTCGGCGGCGGCCAGCAGGAGAGGATTCTGGGAAGTGTTTCTGGAAACATTTCCCTCCTCGGCCTGTTCCATGTTGCTGCTTTAAAGGTTCTCCAACACCAATGAAAATATAATTATCTGAAGATCAAATTTATGCTGTGAATTTAAAAACTGGCAGTAATCTCTTAGAAACTTTATGATGTTTTATTGGACTTCAAAGTGTCACATTTTTGTGTCTCTAATAATTTAAACTGTATTATATTGACCTACGTTGGTGTTGTGAGAACTTTAAATGGTGTCTGACCGGCTAATGTGAACAAGCAGCGAGGGGCGGGGCTTTTATTTTGGCGGGTTTGCTGCGATGCAGTGATGTTGAGGCTTCGTGTGGCTCTGAACACACCACGAAAGGGAATTATTTTTTTTCTTTACTTTTTTTTGATTTCTAAGATTTTCGAAGTGCTTAAAGTGTTTGAAGAGTTTTAGATTTAGATGATTTTTTTTTTCTTCTGAATATCAATGTTTCGTCCTCAGACCCCCCACGGCTCACATTATTATTATTATTATCATTATTATTATTTCAAAGCAGAAAAAACAATTTAATCTGCCTGTCTCATCTCATAGAATTAATTTGAACATATTCTACATGATGACAGATGGTGAAATAAATCGTATCTTATTTTTATTTTACTTTTAAGGCTGAATAACTGTCGACTGTGACTTTAAAATAATCAGAAGGTTGCCATGGTAACAGTATGCAGTAGCACAGCTACCTCAATAAGATACCTGCAGTAAAACTACCGACACTACAAAGATCAACACGTAGCAGAAAATATTAACTACGTATCCCAGCAGTCAGTGGGAGCGTCCAGACACCAATCACATCCGGAGACTGATGGTGCCTTCAAATGAAACTTGTTTTTACAACATGGGAAGTCGTGTACAAGACATACGTTGCGTTTAAGTGGTTAAGTCGTGAGAACGCCGCTGCTAAGCAACGGCAATATTAACGTTACTGTCAGCGTCTAGAAGCCACAGCGGCAAGCTAGCAAGTGGGTAACATAATGCAGTAAATGCGGCCTCAGACATATTAGAAAATTACCAAGAAAAACAATACTCGACTAAAATGACAATATATTCACTTATTATGCACCGAAAAATTAACTTCAATGGCCTCCGCCATTTCTGACAACGTCAACAAACACGTCACAACTCGTCAACTCTGAGCTTTCAGAAACTTTCCACTTACGAGGTCGTGAATACGACATGAGGGGGGCGTTCATATGGACTCTCTTTGTAAACACGGTAAACACGACCCCATTTGAAGGCACCATGAAGAACACCTTGATACCATATATGGTAAACCAGTTAATATCAATTAAAGTCTAAACATGAATATCTTTCCAACTCTACAGTCTAGTAAAATATTACTGATTGCACCTTTAAAAAATGATCTGATTATTTTCTGTCTTTGAAATGAATCTGTTGGGCTGAAAACATCAGTTTCAATCACTGAGAACTAAAGATGATATTAAATTAAAACATCAGCCTAATTAATGATGAAATGAGTGGAGCTGATGTTGATTGGCCGGTCTGGATTTAAAGAGACGGCATACAGAGATTATTGCTGATGATTAAAACTAGAGGGATTAGGGATCGAATGTTGTTGTAGAGGTACAGTGCCACTGATAACCCATATTTCACTAATCAAACTAACCATTTTATAGAAACATTAACTCAAAATGACATTTCGAAGTCTTTTATTTTTTAAATTAAAGTTGTATCACTATTGTTTTGTTTGTTTTTTAACCGTCTCATCTCTGGACTGGAGCCTGGTGGGTCAGAGGGGGGAAATAATATAAACATCTGCAATTTAAGACAAAAGAAAATGAAAATGCACATTACCGAAATCTGACGTTGCTTCATGTCATTTTGTCTTTGTGCTCTTCTGCCAAAAAAAAATCCTGGTTGTGACAGAATCTTTGATCCAAAACTGGAAACCAGCCGAGCTGCATGGAGACAGAACAGGAAGCCAGATTTAATTAACTAAATAAAACAGGTGTGCTGTATGCTAATGATTAAGGTGATCAGTAAGGGTCTTTTAACAGATTAGAGACACACTGATGTGGGATATAATACATTTTGAATAAAATATTATCTAATGTCTTTTTCAGGCAGGTTATATGTTTGCAAAAGATATTTTTGTGAACACGATAACTTAAAGGATATTTTCTTTATAATGTAACTTGTTGTGAAAGTAGAAAAATTACAAAATTGAATCAAAACTATAAACATAAAACATAAAGTGATTTAGTGTTTCTCCTCTCAGAGCTTTCAAACAGGGTGGCACACTTTACAGACAATGTTATCGGACATTTATATTAATAAATAATTCAGGTGTCTGGATCTAAAACTCTAGAAAAGTCTGTCTGTTCGTCCTCGGCAGGTTTTGATAATCGATTCTGTCCAACAAACTTCACCGTCGGCTGGTTTCCGTCAGAGAGCGCCTGTTTTCCCCAAAAAAAACTCCTGCTGTTCTCAGACCAACACAGAGTGGACTTCACTCACAGCTTTTAAAAGTAATTCAAATGTATTATTTCAGCTTCATTTTACTGTAGATGAATATTGTTTTATAGATCTTTTTTTTTTAAATATTGTCACTGATTTTTATAGCCAAAAACATTGCCAAAGTGTTTTTTAACCTCCAAAAATAAAAAAAATGAACAAATAAGAAAGTTTAAAGGGAAAAAAGATGATTTTTGTTTCTGCTTTGTTTCTTATGATCACGAGGAAGTTATTAAAGGTTATTCTCGACACAACAGGCCGGTTATTATGATATTGCTGGTGCTCCAGAAAGTCTTTGATCGTGATATTAAATAACTTTCTCACCTTTGCGTTTTTTGGGAGGTCGGATCAGTGGAACCAGCAAGAGGCGCTTTCCCATCGTGTTTGGGCTGGAAACCCCGCAGGCTTTAACGTACGGTGCTGGACGGCGAGAGGAAACTGAAGGTTTCTGTTAACAAAAACATTGGATATGAAATAAACTATAGACGTTATATAAGAAGTTCGTATTGAGCTAAAATAAGTAGATAAAAATGAGGTTAATAAAATATGAACTGTCTTGCATCAGGTTGCTATTATGACGTTATACTTACTGTTTACATCTACCAAAGCATTATGGGAACTGTAGTTGGCCCACAGTGTCGGAGTTTAGCACATTTGTTTGTTACATCTTACAAAACTGAACATATAAGACTCAATCTACTCCAAATTTTGAAAATGTTTCCGTGATCGTCCTGTTTGTGTTTCCAGCCCGAACTCAGCTACACGGTGACCTCATCAATCCCATCATGTCGGCCATTTTTGTTGTGACTGTGTCTCTGTGACTTTCTGTGAACCTCCAAGTCTTCCATCCATAACTGTAGATTAGACAATCGATTAAAGGTGATAAAAGTAGCTTAATTAATTGTGCTGTGTACTAACGACACTCAGGGCTCGACGTTAACGAGTTACCAGCCCCCCCCCCCAAAAAAAACAACAACAAAACTCGCTGACTCGTCGATGATGTCAGAGTCAACTTTGAGCCCTGATGATGTCACCTGTGTTTCATTGACCTTTGACCCCTGTGGGGGTCTCCGTGCTGTACACCACTGTGATCACTGTGCTCATTCACCAATGACTAAAACAACGGCAATAAAACTAACGTCATGACAAACAGCTGATCTGTCTCCGTGGTTACTGGGTTTGTTTTCTCAACTGTTGTTTATTTGGTTCTTTTGTATGAAACATGGAAGTTTGAATCAAGTCTCCAGAAAAGGATCAAACTTCTACTTATATGTTACAGGGGGCAAGTTTGTTTTTAAATGTGGGGGCACAATTAAAAAAATGCCTTTTATATCAATCCAGCAAATAATATATTAACGGATGCGTTGAATGTCAACAAGATTTAGGCCATGTCGACAGGTCATGGGCGACGTCGATGGGATGTAGACAGTCTCAACGGGATGTAGACGGTGTCAACGGGATGTAGACGACGTCGACAGGATGTAGAGGGTGTCAACGGGATGTAGGCAGTGTCGACAGGATGTAACCGATGTTGACGGGACGTAGGAGGTGTCGATGGGATGTAGGCGACGTGGATGGGACATGGGCAATGTCGACGGGATGTAGGCGATGTCGACGTAATGTGGGTGATGACAGGACAAAGAGGGGGTCGACATGACGTAGGCGATGACGATATGTAGGCAATGATAAGACAGACGTGCCGATGGGACGTAGGCGACGTCGACTGGACATAGGCAATGTCGAAGGGATGTAGGCGGTGACGGGACGTAGGCAACGACAACGTGACGTAGGTGACGATGACGGGATGCAGGCGCTGACGATGGGACGCAGGCGATGATGACAGTACTTAGGTAATGACGGGCCGCAGGCGATTGCCGAAAGGACGTAGGTGCAGACGTCGTACGGACAGAAGAAGCAGTCAAGTCACAGCAGCTGAATGTGCTGATCCAAGTACCAAATGTGATAAAACTGCTTCTTCTTTTTGGTTTCTTTAAGAATTGTGATATGTGATTTTTTGAGCGATACAAATAAAATTGACAAGACAACGGCATTGTTGTCTTTATGTGACGATATTGAGTCGGGTGAAGACAAACAACAAAGATTCCCAACTGGAATCAAACCGGAAACGTTGCAGTTACCTAGAACTTGTCTAAAACCACTGAACCACCAGGGAGCCTTAAAATGCTTTTCTGTAGAACTGAAACACCAGACCGCTTCATCCCGACCAGATACTCTGATATCAGTCGGTTACTGCGAGGAACAGTTCTCTGCAGCATGAACGTCTTTAAACCAGTCTGAATTTCCAGGAAGCAGGAGACAGAAATACTGAGACGTTTTTTTGGACTGGAGGCGCTCCGGTCGCCAGTGAAAGCTGATCTGGTGAGACGGTGGTGAGGCTCGGCGAAGCGGCTCAAACCGGTTTCTAATGCCAAGTGGCCGTTTAGACCGACAGCTGCCTTAATAAGAGAGGAGTTGAAGGTGGGATGCTATGTTTAGACAGGAGACGGACCGACCGGGGGACAGTCCTGCACACAGCAGGACAAAGTACACAGATCCCTTACTGCTGTTCAAGTACTAATACCACACAAGGTAAGACATTAACATTATTAACATCATCATTAATACATTAACATTATTAAATCTGGAACCAAATGGTTTTATATAAAAATATGACTACAACCATCAAAATAGTTTCACATTTTCAGTCAATCCACTAATTGATTAATGGATTAATTGATTAATGGACTAATTGATTAATTGATTAATGGACTAATGGATTAATGGGCTTATTGATTAATGGATTAATGCTTTCAGTTGTTTAATTTAGAACAAAACATCAGATTTTATAAACTCATGTTTTGTGTGTAAAAATCTTAATTTGTAAAGTAACTGAAGCTGTTAGATAAATGTAGTGGAGTAAAGCAAAGTACAAGTACCTCAAATGTGTACTTAAGTACAGTAGTTGGGTAAATGTATTTAGTTTTGTTCCACCACAGGCAGACTGAATCATATCTCTGTATTACTTTAGATGAACCAACTCTGAAACACAAAGCTCAGCAGTGTGAGAATAGATAATAAAAACAATTTAACTGATTAAATTATCTTAACAAAATGACAAAACAATCTTACCTCAAAGTCTTACCTTAGTCTGGAGCTTTTGATCATATCACATGACCTTCCTCATCAGTTCATCAAGTTTGCCCAGTTATAATATAAATTATTGAATTAATTAATTTTAGTAGTTTATCAGAAGCCGACGGCTCACGGCTGCGGTTAGCAGAAGGCTAAACTATTAGCAACTGACTTTACTGACGGATAGTTAACTTTAGGCATCCAAAGATTTATACGTCCTCAATTTATCTTTACAGCGCTGCCGTTGGCCTCCAACTAGCCAGCGTTAACTAACGTGTTCAGAGAATTATTTTGCCTCCACTTAACGCTCCGCCAACAAAATACCTCATGTTATCATCAGAGAATGGCACCCTTTGACTTCCATATATTATCTTGAACACATTCTAGTTGTTTTTGTACGCTCGTGTTTTTGGTCAGTGTGAATTCAACACCAGGTGACAGAAAACAGACAGAAAGAAGATACCTGTAGACTCAGTAGAAGCTCCTTTGGTGGTTTATTTCAGCACTTCATTCATGACTGATGAGTCCAGATACAGTTCACCTCAGAAATGATCCCTCTCAACAGCGCCCTCTAGAGTTTAACACAAGTTAACCATCTTCAAAAATTACACGTGAAAATGAAACAAGAAAAAACAAACGAACACTGTCCTCACAAACATGTTTAAAAACAGGAATATTAGCGTGAGGTTTGGTCTGAATGCTGCTGAATAACCACAGAAGCTTCACTGAATCAGCCTGCAGCCATGTCTCATTCATTTAGCTATATATATTTATGTTTCTTTATAAAGCAGTAAAGGTGAATCTGTCTGAACGTCATCACACCGAACGTTTCTTAAAGAAGTATCACGAGAAAAGAAAACAAAGTACAGCAAAAAGTTGTCTCATGCTATAATGTGGACATCGAAATTATACGTAAACATAAAAGTGAAAGAAACAGACATGGAGTGAGAACTGTGTGGACTCAACCCTACATTAGCCGTAGCACAGCCGTGACAAACTGTTTATAGGGATTTCTGGAAGTTCGAAATCTGGATAAGATTAAAAAGTCAAACCGATTACAGATCCTCCGAACGGTCGCAGTGGGAATTTTTGTTTCTAAATTCTTGCATTTCCTCTGAAGCAGAAAAAAAAGCTGACCTCTGGATGTAGTTTGTCCTTCCTCCAGAGATTAGAGGGAAGGAAAAAGGTGCTGTATTGTGTGTGCTGTGGGCCCTATTAATATACGAGGGAATATGGACTATGTAAACCCGATATCAACTACATCACAGACAGCAACAGCAGCCTGAAGGCCCCGACAGTTTTAGTGGCACACATGGAAACTGGGGCCCTTTGGGGCTCTTGGCTACTCTGCCTGGATGGTAATCCAGCATCTCGTATCAGGAAGTAATGCAAAAGTAATTTAGAAAAACTAAATTCCCACTGTGACCTTTCGGTGTCTCGGAGTATGAAGCTGAGCTGACTGATTAACATCAGTGGAGGAAATAAGTTTGTTTTTGTTCACAAATAAGACAATAACTACGACAGCGTATAAGATTGTAGAGAAAAAAACAACACACAAATTTACGCTACAAAAAATGTTATATTGTCTGAGATTATAATGTCATACATTTATGAGAAAGTACTCAAATTTCCGAGAAAAAATTTAATATTATCTGAAATTATGAAATTGTAAATTTACGGGAAAAAAAAAAGATTTACGATACCATTTTTTTATATTGTCCAAGATTATAAAGTCTTGAATTAACGAGAAATACTCAAATTTACGAGAAAAAATGTAATATTGTCTGAGGTTATACAGTCGTACATTTCTGAGAAAAACACAAATTTCTGAAAAATTTGAATATTGTCCGAGATTATAAAGTCACAAATTTACGAGAAAAAAATAATAATCGGAATTGGGCCTATTTAGAAGAAAACAACATACCGATTTGAATCATTTCTCGTAAATTTATGAATTTAATTCTGAGTTTTTCCTCTGAATATTACCCCCTCTCCCCCAACTCTGTAAATCATTTCCCCCCCCCGTACAATAGCCCTAATACACCATCCAACAATAACAGATATGATGGGTGAATAATTATCATGTGAACAGAAAAATTCAAAAGATCATGTGCTAACAATTGTTTGTTTTTTTACCAAATCTTTGGTTAAAGTGTTGAACTCCGACTCCTGATCAGCTCAGCTAAACATAACGACAGCAGATATGATGTTGTGCAGTTTGTCCGTTAACACGTGTTTTAATCCGTCACAGCTGCGTGCCTGTTTAAACTTTACACTCTCGACTTCTATCAAACAAATATCACACATGCGTTTCCATCCAAACAACATCTGTGAATGGAGAGGCTTCCAGACGGAGATATTCAATGTAAAGATGGTTTGATGGTTTAAAGCAGACTGGACTCAGAAAGCCAAACATCTCCAGAGAAGATCTCCGTCTCAAAGACACAAAACAAGACATTAAACCTTTAACACAAAAAAAATAAACTGTTAACTAATGAAACCAAAAAACAAGCCGATAACAAAAAGAAATTCTTTAAACCACCCGTGTTTATCACGACAAAGACAGATCGACTACAGACGGATCACTTTGTACGAGCAAAACAAAAGTCTGGTCCATATTTAGTCTTTTATTTTACTGCATGTTGTATTTTGTCTGTAGATGTTTCATCAGTGTTAACAACCGCAGGATGTTAAAGTTCACTGGTGCTAAAAAGGCTTGTGGGAACATTTTCAAAGTAAAGAAAACAGATATGAGGAGATACTGATGTTAAGTTTGGCTCATACAAAGTGACTTCCATACTGCAGGTTCTCAATGATATTCACTGGGTGATTCCTGGACACTTTACACCTGATTTTAATCCACAATGTGCAATATTTAGATTCTAGTTGACAACACATGTCTTAAAAAACATTGGACCTCAGATTTTGGAATAAAACATGATTTTGTTTTGCTCTGCAGCGGCAGGAAACAGGGAATGATCAGATCTGATTTGATGTTTCTCAGTAAATCAACTCAAAATAAACAGAAAACAAAAAAACCTCGTAGTTGGAAAAAAAGTTTCACAGACAACCGACAATCTTTTTTTTTAAGCTCCGACAATCAGATATATTTTTTTAAACCACTTATAATAACCAAATCACAGCCCGCCGACGTCAGCTAACCCAAAAAAGGAAGCGACATCACATCGCTGGTGACGATGATGAAGAGAGAAGCTGGAAACCGTTTTCGTCCTCAGTCTGATTTCTTGTCGCTGGTTGCCTGCAGACAGAGAACAGGGCAGTTAAAACACGTGTGAGCGCCTCCTGCAGGCGGCGAGGTTCATTACATCCAGGGGGCTCTGTGATTGGTCAGTTTCAGTCTCCCGCAGGTCTCTGACTAGTTTTTTTTCATGGCGTGATCCTCAAAAAGATGTGGGAGGAAAAAGTGAGGAGCAGCCACCGATCTCTGACTGTCAGACTCACTCCAACATGTTCTTATTTTATTCTATTTAACCAGGAAGTCTCTTGAGATTGAAATCTCTTTTTCGAGGGAGACCTGATAGCACGCCATCACAGTGTAAATTATAAAATAAAGGCCAAAAGCAGACAAGGACAATTAAAAATAGTAGATGTTACAGACAGACAAGTATGGAGGACGGAACCTGCCAAAATAAAAAATAAATGCATAAATAAATAAGTCCTTAAATGAAGCAAAAATAATATTAAAAATAAATGTAGCCATTAATTAATTGATCAAATGAGACAAATTGACATTTCTTTCTAGTTTTTTTTGCTTCTTTATTTTTCCATCTTTGTATTGATTCCCTTATTTTTTTACTCTGTTTAATATTCACTTTTATTTATTTACATATTTATTTTTATTAATTTTTAAATGTATTTATTTATTTTTACATGTATTTATTCATTTATTTTGCATTTATTTATTTTTAAATATGTATTTATTTTTTATATATTTATTTATTTATTTATTATATATTTATTTATTTATGCATTTTATATTTCTTTTTAAATGTATGTATTTATGCATTTATTTATTCATTTCTGCACGATTTTCCCTTTGCATTTCACCCCTTATTTATTTCCTCAAACCTATTTATTTCTGTGTTCTTTTCTTTATGCATTTCTCCCCTCATTATGCAAATAGGTGGCTGCCACTCAACATTTATTTATCCATTCATTTATTTTTGCATTTATATTTTATTTATTTATTTTTGCATTTATTTTATATATTTTTTCAAATATAATTTCTACACGATTTTCCCTTTGAATTTCACCACTTATTTCCCCAAACTGATCTATTTCTGTGTTCTTTTTCTTTATACATTTATGGCTCATTATGTAAATGAGGGGGCTGTCACTCAACATATTTATTTATTTATTGAGTCATTTAATCATTTATTTATTTGGCTGGTTCTGTCCTCCATAAACAAAGGGAAAAAGATACATAATACAAAATCCAGTTGAGGAATAACAGTTACACAGTTTGCTATCAGAGCTTTGAGCTCTACCAGGGAGACAAAATCATGAAGCTGTAGTTTGTTCTGAAGGACTAGGGGCCTCATGTATAAACGGTGCGCACGTACTAAAATGTTGCGTACGCTGTGTTTCACGCTCACGCCGGGACGTATAAAAACCAACGTGACGTGAGAATGTGCGGACCGTGCCGCAAACTCTAGACCAGTCGTGAGAATGTGCGGGCCGTCCTCCAAACTCATCTGGCAGTGTCAAACTACAAACTACTGAAACTCGCTAAATGTGTAAAAATAATCTTTCCACTCAACTTACTGAGCTTTATTTATGATGTGGGATAAAAAAAAAACACATATTTCTTAACTAGTTTGCGCATAATGTTTAACATCACAAAGGCACAACAAAAACACATTTAAACTAATTTCCCAGAGATGACATGCCTTAACCACCGTGCCAAAAACAAAATCGCGTGCTGCACAATGTGGCAAACCACCGTGGTGAGCCTGTGTCCCCTGTGTCTGGCCGCACAGCACAGCTTATAGTATATATTTAGTGAGGATGCGGCCAGACCGGCGCCCCTCAGCAGTCGAGGCACGGGGCGCAGCTGACCGTGCGCCTTCGGAAGCCTTCAGTAGCCTTCGGGAGCGCACGGTCAGCTGCTGTGGAGACGTTGCGTTTGTTACTGGTTCCTGATGAAAGACCACCAAATAAAATATATTTTCTAGCTTCCACCTCAGTAACAAACATTTCAATTTCACACTCTGTGAAATTCTTCTTTTTCCAGCGTGATTTGCCGTTGTTATTGTTATTTGGACAATAAGTGACAGCATGGCGCGTGTTTATAGTCATTTGCATAGTTATTAATGGGAGGAGACAAGGCGGACCAAGTGGCACGTGCAGCTGCGCTCAATTTCACGTCAATTGGGATGTATAAAGGAAAGGTGCGCAGGAACAGGCGTACGCACGGTTTTATACATGTGAAAATTTCTGTGCGTACGTACTTTTCCAATTTTGTGAGTACGCCATCTTCCAGAGTGAAAGCTGCGCAGTCTTTTATACATGAGGCCCCTGGGCATTAAATCCTGGATACCTGGTGGAGCCGCCATCCAGTAGGGCCAAAATCAAAACATGTTGGCCCAATGAAAATAGTTGTTCTTTGACTGTCAGTGATCAAACCAAACAGCCAATCAAAGGTCGTGGTCAGTATTACAAGTGCCCGATCAAAGGGGCGGAGACTCCAAAATCTCAAAATTTGAATTGACGAGTGAGCGGGTGTTGTGCAGTTGCGAGCGCGTAGGGAGGGTCGAGCTCGCACTCGTTACAGCCCCGTGCTCAGACGGAGCAGAAATTATCTCATGATCCCCCTAAACAGCACCCTCTAGAGTTTAACACAAGTTTACCGTCTTCAAAAATAACACGTGAAAATGAGGTCAAGGAAAAACTTTCATGGCCATTTTCAAAAGGGGCCCTTGACCTCTGACCTCCAGATATGTGAATGTAAATGTGTTCTATGGGTACCCACGAGTCTCCCCTTTACAGACATGCCCACTTTATGATAATCACATGCAGTTTGAGGCAAGTCATAGTCAAGTCAGCACACTGACACACTGACAGCTGTTGTTGCCTGTTGGGCTGCAGTTTGCCATGTTATGATTTGAGTATGTTTTGTATGCTAAATGCAGTACCTGTGAGGGTTTCTGAATAATATCTGTCATTGTTTTGTGTTGTTAATTGATTTCCAATAATAATTATATACATACATTTGCACAAAGCAGCATATTTGCCCACTCCCATGTTGATAAAAGTATTAAATACTTGACAAATCTCCCTTTACGGTACATTTAACAGATAAAAAATGTGCGATTAATTTGAGAATAATCGTGATTCAACTTTTTAATCCACTGACAGCCCTCGTATGGGTATGTGAAAGCTAATCTGGAGACGTTTGTCATTTTAAACTGGAGAAAATGACGAATAAAGCAGAAAAGTACCTGAACTTTTAGCTCTCCGTTATAAAAACAGAGCAAAGGGAGATTTAGAAGAATCCAGATATGTTTGGA
Source organism: Sebastes fasciatus (assembly GCF_043250625.1). Classification (NCBI taxonomy): domain Eukaryota; kingdom Metazoa; phylum Chordata; class Actinopteri; order Perciformes; family Sebastidae; genus Sebastes; species Sebastes fasciatus. The sequence goes on along the minus strand of NC_133802.1, from coordinate 29,916,632 downwards.
ACCTGGAACCCGATCCAACATAAAACTGGTCCATAACATGTCACGTTACATAACTAGGTTCACTGTGTTCCCGCGTGCTATATGTGTCCTGTCAGGCAGATTTAAGGTGGACCAGCTGCTGCTCATTGATCACAGCACTCTATAAATACTGTATTAACCCAAATATAAGATGACATTTCTTTCTGGAAATTTCGTCTGAAATAGCGTCCCATATTTAAGGACATCAGATATTCGGTGTTATCCTCTTGCTACGCTAATTAGCATCTTCAAGCCCATTAATAGCGAGTGGCTTGGCCCTAGAAGGGTTTAATTAGCTCAGTTTAACTCACGGGAGTTTCTGAGGGCTCAGGTGACACGTTTTTCTGCCAAAGAGTAAAAATTCATTCCTGGCGAGTGAACGTGGAGAACGAATCAACAGCCGAGAATTACTGCTGGAAAATGAGACCAACAGCCACAAAAAAGTCCCTTTAACTTCTTCAGGAGTGAGTGATGAACACAGATTTATATTCTGTTTTAACCTCTTTTACCCGACGGACCCGGTACCGGTACCGGCTGAGCTGTGTGTTAAAACACTGCCTTTAAATACTTCATAAAATGCTGTGGTGGTTTCTAACAGACGAGGTCTTAACACTACTAAAACAATACTCCAAGTGGATTTTGTCCAAACAATTTTTTTTTTAGTTACAAAATCAACACACGAGAAATTGCATTTTTACTTTATAATATTTTTGACCTTTTTTATATTGAATGTACGTACTGGATTTTGGATTCTTTTTTGTTATCTTATTTACATTGTTATTGATCTTATTTGTTATTATCTCAGTTTTACTTGATCATATTTCATTATTATAATAAAACTACTCCATTTGGAGTCAAAATTATACAATTAGGTTGTTTTTTATTGATTTTATACTGTGCACAGTGGTAGAATGTGATGATGCACAGGATAAATGTCATGGCCAAAGGCTCCATTGTGTGCACATAGCCTCCTGTAGTGGATATCAGTAGTATTTTAGAGCCAGATTCCCTTTCAAGAGGTAGAAAACCCATTTGGCACACTTTGGGTATCCAAGTGGCCAAATGGAGAGTCCGCCTGGTCCTATCTTACTAAAACCTTTGTAGAATCTATGTGCTTTGTGTTATTTATATCTGCTTTGGCACAGTTGTAGTCAAGGAGTTGCTGAATGAATTCAGTGGCATCTCTGTGCATGGCATCATTGCTATAATGGTGTTATCTACTGTCTAATCTAGAAAACCTTTTAGGCCAGGATATAAATGTAAGTTTTCCCTTTTGTTCATCACGATTTACTCAGGCATAGTAACAGTCACAATGTTACTCACACTGGCGAGGAATTCTCTGAGGTTTTATCTATCCATAGAGACCAAGATCATGCATATACATTGCTTTACATTGAGGAAATCTTTTTTTATGCTGATGTGTAAATACTGTAAAATAAAAACTGTCATTTTTACACTTAAAATCCAGTTTTAATGTGTGTGTGTGTGTGTGTGTGTGTGTGTGTGTGTGTGTTACCAGCAGTTTGCTGTGTTCCTCCAGCAGTCTGTCGTACTCCACCGTCAGATTCTCGGACTGTTTCTTCATCGCACGAACGTCACTGTCCGACTTGTGCAGAGCTGCAAAACATAAACACAGTGGTGGAAATAATAATTTAGTTACTTTACTAATTAATAAATTATCACGTCAAACATATGAACAGTTTATAGGATCCACACGGTTATAGATGGAAACTACCAAACAGTTTATACTGTTGTTAAAATGAGCTCTACCTCGACTGACAAGACTTTACTTGTAACAGACTAGTGTTGCACGGTATACCGATACAAGAAAGGTATCGTGACACCCTGCAGTTAAAAACGGTACATTACCCCGTTTTATTAGTACCGATATTTTAAGAAGGACAGTGTTTCAATAGAAGTCGTGAGTTGCGCAGAATTTTGGCATCGGGAAAACACTATAACAGAGTATTCTTTCATTGTAGTATTGGTACTTGTACTTCTTCCACATCTGACATAAACAAACAGGTGAGACAACAGTTCACCTGAAACAACACATCATGCTCAATCTCAACCTTACTCGTTTCCTTCTATTTCACCTCCTCCTCATCTCTTTTGTCATCTTTTTACTTCCTCCTCTCTACCACCTCCTCCTTTACCTTTCTTGGTGTTGTCCAGCTCCGCCTTCAGGGTCTTCACCTCCTCTTTCAGATTCTTGTTCTCCTCCTGTGGTCCTGTTATTTTCTTCCCGACCTCCGGGATCTCGATGCCAGCATTACGGAGTTTCTGATGAGAGGGGGAGGAGAAACAGTGTGTTAATAAAATCTCCATCTTTATGAACTCATGTTTGTTCAAACACACAGAAAAATGTTATTTTATTTAAACTTTCAGTGTGTAAAATGATGCAGAAGACATGTGGATTATTTCTATTTGATCCAACAGTGCCGCCGTAAACAACACAGTTAATTCACTCACTGTATATTTGGTCATATTTTATTGGATACTTCCTGTATCCATGTCAAATTAAAAGCCCTCTGGTGTTGCAGTGAACAGAATCCCTTCATTCCCTAACGAGGTTTTAATTAGCCGCGTTTCCACCAAGAAGTTCCTGAACATTTTAGACCATGAACTACTTTTCAAGGAACTTTTCTAAAGACCTGTGAAGGTTAGGACAATCAATCCACTGACGTATGAAAAAGCAACATGACATGAGACGAGCGCTGCTGCCTCTCATTGTTTTGTGTTGTTAATTGATTTCCAATAATAAATATACACATACATTTGCATAAAGCAGCATATTTGCCCACTCCCATGTTGATAAGAGGATTAAATACTTGACAAATCTTTTAAAAAATGTGTGATTAATTTGCCATTAATCGTGATTAGATATTTTAAATCGACTGACAGCCTTAATGAGAACACATCTGTTGGTGTCATTATCACAATTTAATATTCACCATAAAAAGTAAAATACATAATAAAATGGCAAATAATAATAGCCACGGTTATAAGACCGATTGACCCAAACACACTAGATTTATCTGACTTTTTTATGAAAATGTAGCATTAAACCATTACAGCCATAAATTAGAGACTTGGATTGACACCAAAAAAAACCAAATGTAGTTAAAGTGACACTGACAGGTGTAAATACCAAACACTCCCCTTGCCTCTACAGCTGCACATTAATAAGTGACCGATACCGCGACACAAGGTAAAGAACATAAAAAAAAAAAAAAATCAGAAGTGAAAACTGTGGAAGTTCCAACATGAAGAGACTGAAAGTTTTATTGTCTCTTTAGTTTAAATGGAAACAAATAAGCAGAATAAACCTTCAGACTGATTTATAACGTGTTTGTTTAACTGTTCCAACGGTATATGGACCTGCCAGCCAATCAGAGATTAGGGTTTTCTGTCGCTGCAGTAGCAGCTGTCGCTCTGAGGTCAGCACTGAGAGGTGAGGAGCCGTTTGGTATGAACACCTGTTGGTCTCTTGATCACCAAACAGACACCAGCTTCAACAGACGTTTAAATTCACTCATGCTCATGAAGTGTTCTTCTGTTCGTCTGCAGCTTCTCTTCTTTATTTGATGCTGATTGTAAAATAAGAGAGAACTTTATGTATTAATCCTGAAGGGTAGTTTTGTTGTGCAGCAGTTGCAGCACAAAGCAGGAAAGAGTGCAAATAAAAGATATCAATAAAAGGTGCAAGTATGTAAATATCAAGCAGATATCCAAAATGCACACTAAACCAACATAACAGGAAGGATCGCAAGTTACTCGTATCTCAAGTTGAAGCTAAATTTTGGCGAGAAAAAACTGCCATGGCCCTTTCAAAGGGGTCCCTTGATCTCTGACCTCAATATGAGAATGAAAATGGGTTCTATGGGTACCCCATATCTCAAATATATCAAAATAAAAGCTTTAATGAGAGTGAACAGACTATGCTGAGCTGGTTCATCACGGTGTCGTCGTGGTGATTCAGTGTGACATAGTGAAACAGGAGCTGAGCTTCAGACCTTTAACTGAGGAGGAGGCTCGGCCCATAAAACCAGATTTTACTGCTCTGCAAACTGAATCCAGCAGCACGAGGTCTCGGCTTCAGAAAGGCCACGAGACCTCGAGGTCCCCCCCATTGAACCACCTCAACATGAGTCAATCAAGTCCTGTTAAAACTATTTAAATATAACTGAAAGCTATACAGAGGCAGCGTTTAGGACGCAGGAAACCTTTTAAGATACTTTACCCAACAGTTTACCACTAAAAACAAACTAACAAGATGTGGAGGTTCTCCACCGGGGTTGGAAATTAGCACCAGCCAAATGCAGGTAAAATATGCAAGTGGCTGCTAGATTTGCTTCACTCACCAGCCAAAAACAATTACAGTCTATTGAGTGGCTGGTAGATGTGGCTCATGAGGTTATTGACAGTCGACCCCAGCGGTCTGCAGGCGTCCTCCACTCAATACGACTCATCTATAAAACATCATCAGCTCATTGATCTGTTGCTGCTACAGACAGTCAGCTTCATGCAATGACCACAGCTTATTTTATATGTAGTAGGGACCTGCCAAAATCTAAAATTAATAAATAAATGACTCGATAAATAAATAAATAAGCCATTATATACACCAAAATAATATTAAAAATAATATAGTCATTAATTAATTGATAAAATGTGACATAAATAGATATGTCAGTTTTAATTTGCTTCTTTATTTATTTAACTTTGTATTAATTCCCCTATATATTTACATTCCTATTTGAATTTCCTTGTTATTTATTTCTTTTTATTAAGTTACTTATTTATTTATTTACCTTTGTATTCATTCCTGTAGTTATTTAAATTCCTATTTAAATTTCCCTCTTATTCATTTATTTTTATTAATCTTTAAATTTACTTTTTTATTTATGCACTTTATATTTATTTACATTTGTATTAATTCCCCTATTTATTTACATTCCTATTTAAATTTCTCTATTTATTTATTTTTATTAATCTTTAAATGTACTTATTTATTTTTGCATTAATTTATTTATTTACCTTTGTATTAATTCCCCTATTTATTTCAATTCCTATTTCAATTTCCATGTTATTTATTTATTCGGGAATTTATTTGTATTAAGCTTTAAAATTACGTTTTTATTTTTGCATTTAGTTTTTATTTGTTTACCTTTGTTTTAATTCCCTTATTTATTTACTTTTGTTTAATTTTCCCTTTTTTTTAATTTATTTTTAAATTTATTTTTTGCATTTATCTTTTATTTATTTTTGCTTTTGTGAGTTCCACGTCATAGAAATGTGACATTAATTATGAGAAAAAGGTCGGCCCTTCACAGTAACATGTAACACTGTCTGCACGCATGCAAGATGGATAGGGTCTGTGTGTTCCTGCAGGTATTCTGCAGCTGCACATAACTGACCTTCGAGGCTCCAGACGGATTCATATCTCACTCACACAAACACTCTGTGATGACAACATGTTGTTATAAAAGTGGCAGACTGATTTACTCTGGTCAGCTACTGCAGGAATTTCAGATCACGAGAATGAACACAAATTAAAACTCAAACAAACTTGAATTATTTATAAGAGCATGAAATTCTCTTTAGTAAGTAACCGCGTCATTCTGTCAGGGTTCATGCTCTACATAATCCTCATTACTTAGTGTGGTCAGCTGTTAGTATGTTCCTGATTAAAAGGACCATAAAAAGGGTCTGTGCATTCGGGCTGGGAAAATGAATCGGTTCACGTATCTATGTATTTTTCGATTTTTTATTGACAGAATCGATATATTTGCTTCATTTGAGTTTATGTGGAGGTAGAAGGAAGTTACCGCTTTTATTGTTGTAGTCTGAGTGACGTGACGTCATATCCGTTCTGTATCCGTCAACCAAAACAAACCAAACCGCAGCGAGCCGAAACGACAAAGCAGAAAACGACGGAGTGTCAGCGTGGATACGACCTGCACCCTCACATGTTAAATCCAAAGTGGTAAACACTACACATCCAGTAAAGTATAAAAACACTTTGGGTTTCACACATTGCAGGAAAAGCAGAGCTAGACATCACGGCTAAAGCTGCATGCTAACTCTGTCATGGACAGGAAACGTTATCGTATTGCGGTAACGTGACGGTCAAGCCAGCCGTCACTCTCATCTCCGTGGTCAAATGGGCCGACGCTACAACTGTAGAGCACCCATATACTGACATTTATGTTAAATGCATTCAAACGGCCCCGATGGAGCTGATCAGGGATGTATAAAGAGAACGGAGCTGATGGGAGAGCTAGAGACGGACTTGGAGAAGTTAGAGGAAGCAAACACGTGTGACTACGTCTGGTTTTCAAAATAAGGTGTTAACAAAGGGAACTATATATATATAAAATACATATATGGAAATAAGATTGATTGGTATATTCACCAGAAGTTAAAGCATTACACGTCCCTTATAAATTAAAAAGAAAATACCACTAATTTGTGAGGGAAATGTTTTGTTGTCTAAAAAAAAGTAAGTAATTCCTGACAATGCTCCTGATATATTTGACTTCAGGACATCTCTGACTACCTACATGCTGAAAATCAAACATTTTTACTGGATTAAAAATTAGATATTTTCCAAAGTAAAAGTTCCTAGAAGTGTATGATTTAACTTTTTCTCATGGTCTAGTGTTAAAAAAGTTAACAAATCACAATAAATGGAATTGCAATACATATCAAATCAACACCCAAGTATCGTGACAGTATCGAATCAGGAGATAGGTGAATTGTCCCAGCCCTACTGTGCATGTTTACATTAACTAACTACTATTCGTTTAAACCTTTCATTAACACCAGTTGTTTGCAGCTTGCTGCCATGTTTTAGCTTTTCATATTCTGAAAAAAATATTTTATTTTCTAAATGAAATGTTCAGATGATCCAGCCTTCTTAAGAGTCATTGCTTTCTCCGCCAATTCGCTGTCATTATGAATTTGCTCGTGAAAAAGTTTGAAATAACAACCCTGTAATAAATCTAACCGGGAGATCCTCCAGAGATCTTTAAGGTTGTTTAGAGGTCTAAACCTGCAAAACGTTGTTTCATTTCAACTTTAAAGTAAAAGATGTTATTAAGACTGTTTTATTCACAGATTCTCCTGTGACTCTCGAGTCAGTTGCCAGATGATGCAGTGTAACAACAGCACTGCAATAAATCTGACTTTCATCAAGGTTATAATGTTCAGCTTTCTGGAAACTGAGATGCGTTTCTTGTATTCTGCCCTTAAGTCTGCCCTTATTTGATATAAATATAAATATATAAATAGACAGGACCAACCTCACCACAAACTGCAGCCTCCAAGAAACAGCATAAAGAGTTGACTGAACAAAATCTGAACATTCATAAAGCAGCGTTTCGCCCAACATTATATTACAGTAAATAAGTTAAATAGATATTAAGAAATAAACGTGGCATTTAAGGTTGAAATAATGTCCCTTAATCAGGTGTAGTTTAGGGCAGTGTATGGGCAAGAATCTGACAATATGATACGTATCATAAAACTGTCATAGAATAAAGAATACACCAGAAATACACCATTTTAGAACAGGCGAAAATAATACATTTATACTGCATGCAAAAAAACTGCATGGTTTTTGCAGAAAACTGCATGCGATTATCATAAAGTGGGCATGTCTGTAAAGGGGAGACTCGTGGGTACCCAGAGAACCCATTTTCATTCACATATCTTGAGGTCAGAGGTCAAGGGACCCCTTTGAAAATAGCTGTGCCAGTTCTTCACGCCAAAATTTAGTGCAAGTTTGGAGCGTTATTTAACCTCCTCATGCATGACATGGCTGATATATATATTTATTTAATTTTTTCTTTTATTGCAGGTTAGGTTTATTATTATTATTATTATCACTATTTTACTTGTTTATATATTTAGGTTGATGCATCATTATTATGTGTATAATTAACTTTTTTTTACAAGTACATTTGCATGCATCTATACAGTATACAGCATCTAAACTGTATTTTTCCTTTTCCTTTCTTTTAAACTATTTTTTCATCCACAGAAGGAAATGGTTTATATATGTTTATGTTGTAAATTAAAACCTTTCAACAAAACAAAACTTTACCCCCCCCAAAAATAATAAATAACACAAGGTGACTTAAACGATGATAATATGTCTTAATGCTGCTGCAAAACGTCCTGAAATGTGCAATGTGGAAACATTAACCTGGATATCGTGTGTGTGTGTGTGTGTGTCACATGCAGATGAAGCAATTTCTCCTTTTAGCAGCAGAGAACATGATGATCTCTTCACCCCGAACAAACCCAGGTCAGATTACCACAGTGTATGTGAGTGTAAGGGTGTGTGTGCAAGAGGGTGCGTGTGTGTGTGTGTGTGTGTGTGTGTGTGTGTGGTTTGTCTACATTGTGAATGAGACAAAGATAGTGTGTGTTATGTGTTGCTCTATGAATATGTCCAGTGTTTATTTGGGTTGATCTCAGCAGCTGTGGATCAGTGCTGACCCCAACTGGTGAGTTCAAGAAACAGCAGCATTTCACACTGACAGTCGCACCTTTGAAAAGGCATTCGTTATGGACGGATGGATAGATGTACTTTATTGATCCCAAATTGGGAAATTCTTGTGTTACAGCAGCAGGTTAACCATATAATTAAACCTGCAATAACGTTTTTTTTGTCCGTCTGCTGTTCTAGCTGCTGAGCAGGTAGTGAACGGTGGCTTTTTTTCCGCTATGAGAGCGGTGAGAGTGAACCAGGACAGTAACGTTGTGGCCGGACAGATAAACAATGAGCTGAAATTCACTATAAAGCTCTGTAAAGATAATAAATAATAATGTGTGTTATGTGTGTGTGTGTGTGTGTCACCTCTTGCAGCTCCTCGTTTTCATCAATGTATTTCTTGGCGGCGTTGGCGGCGCCCTCCGCCTGCTTCTGGACGGCTTCGTTGGTGGCCATGAGCGTGGCCTGCTGGGAGAGCAGAGTGGCGAGACGACGAAGCAACCTGGAGACACAAACACAACGTCTGGTCACGGAGACTGAATCTTTCTGATTCAAAACAAATCGATTCATAAAATCCTTTTCCCGTGGATGTGTGACCTCAGTATGGAGGAAATAAATCTTGTATCTGTCTGTTGTCACCCAGAGCTACGATAGTTCATCACATCTGTACAGAGACCGGACCAAACTGTGTATAAATGTATGTGTATAAACCACAGACTGTCTGTGGTAGAAACAACAACATCGCTGCCGTATTTATGCCTAGATGACTTTATGTTGAGTGTTGATGGAGCAGCTGCACAGCCCGGCACTGATCGATCCAAACTCCATTCAGAAAACAAGCAATTTAAAAGTTGTTGGCTTGTCGTCTTGCAGACAGACCTGACAGAGTATGAATTTAGACTTTTTACAAATCTGCATCATTATGTTGTTATTTCAGCATCATTTTGAGCCGTTTATTGTAATTAAATCACAGCACCATCTGTTTCTTTTGGGTTCATACCGCAGTAGCGACGTGTGGCTTGCTAGATACAGTCAATGCAATGGCACTGTATGTGAATACAGCTCGCCACCGGGTGATGTTATGAACCCAGACATGACGGCGTTTGGTTTTCTGACATATCTGGGACTTCCACAACATGTACAAAGCAGCTACAGTGGTTATTTCTTCCATGGTTGATGGAGGAAAGTTGTTGGCATCTATGGAGACAAGCTCCTTCTCCTCTCTGAGGCGTCTAGCGCGAATGAACACAAATGATACCGGTGGTCCAACTCGCGCGAGTAAAGAGAGGCGAAAAAAGAACTCTCACATGAGTTCAATAAGAAACTTTCTCCAATCATTATTTTTACCGACACATTTAATTCAAATCAAAAATGGCTTTTCAAAAACATTTTCGTGTCACTTCTCGGCTGATTAATTCAATAAAATTAATAAATCGGTCAACGTATTGATCCATCTAGACTGTTCAAGAGTTTGAGCCACCAACCAGCAACTGGAGGACCTGCTGCACCAGACTGATAAATATTATTATTATTATTATTATTATTATATACCAACAACACAACACCACCTGAGCTCCGAAACAACCTGCTGCATCAGCTGTTACACGTACACGTGTGTATGTGTGCGTGTGTGGCCTAAACTATATCAGGTCATCTGTCGTTCAGCCCTCAACACATCAGACACCACCCAATATAGCCATTCACCACTACACAGACACACACACACACACATATATAGCCATAGAGTAACAACACACACACACACACACACACGGTGAGTTACCCCTGACATTTCCCAACTGAGATATGTGTGTGTGTTGTACGTGCCGTTCGGGCGTTGACAGGCTGTGATGTCATGGTGACTCACAGCAGGGGGGGTTGCTGGATCTGATTTAAGGAGCAGTCCGCTGTTTCACTTTAAAGTTTTCCTGTTGAATAATAATTTGTGTCCGATATGGCGTGGACGACAGCATGCGGCCGTGACAGTACAGACTGAAGATTCAACACTAAGATGAGATCTAAAAGCTTCTTCACACTCTGAAGACGCTGCAATATTATAGGATAACGTCAGGTATTTTTCTATACATCAGACCGGCACATACGGGTACTTTAGTCTACCCTTTAGGGGATAGAAAACTGAAGATATCATAGACTTCAATGCAATCTGACGTATGTTTGGATTGTAATTTTGACAAGTTCGTATACATTAATCTCTTGTTATACAAATGTTTGTTTTATACAAATGTCTTATAATTATTTTTTGACCTTGCCTGAACCTGAGCGTTGGCGATCCTTTAATAAGTGAAGGTTGATCGCCACCTCCAGTCTTCCCCTGTCCAACACAGTGGCTGGATATTGCTCATACAGACATCTCTACATATTTGATTGAATCCCGTCAGGCTAAATGTTGTCAGTAAATAACCAACGTGTTAACAGCCAACTGTTTGATCTATAGGCTGAGATTTAGTTAGAGACGACAGATCTGATGCTGCTGTAACGTTAATGTATGACTGTATTACTGCAGCAGCCTCACACTCACGCTAACGTTAGCTAGCCATGCTAGTCACTGTCACCAGCATCATTTAGTCATTTAGCACACTGACAGTGAATATTCACGTATCGTATGTGCCTCAAATATCAGTGTGAAAGCCTCGGTTAACCCGCCCGCAACCTCTGCGATGACGCCATGCTGGTCTGGTCTATAGCATGGAGCCATAAAGCCATGCTGGTCTGGTCTGTAGCATGGAGCCATAAAGCCATGCTGGTCTGGTCTATAGCTTGGAGCCATAAAGCCATGCTGGTCTGGTCTGTAGCGTGGAGCCATAAAGCCATGCTGGTCTGGTCTGTAGCGTGGAGCTATAAAGCTCCTCTGTTAGATCTTTTTTAGGACACGGCAGGGGAACAAATCAGAGATCAGCGTTTTTGGATTTATTGTTGGTGCAACCAGCTACACAGCAACTCTTCAGTATAGCGTTATTACTGTTAGCGGTTTGTTTAAAGTAGAAGTTTGGAGACATGTTTCAACTTCTGCTGTTTACTCTGTTACCGTCTATGAGGGACACGGTACTGGTGCCCCCTAAAAGGGGGCGTGGTCACAAGAGCCTACTCTGGAGGACGTATTACCGGTCTGATGTAGTTTTCTTGCAGTCATCAAATCCCAAATTCAGACCCAGATCCAACACCATGTTAGTCCGTCTCTCAAAACTGTCTGACTTCCTGTCTGCGTCTCTCAGCTCCAAGCCCAGTGGTTCCTACTGAAGAGGTACATCTTTAAAAACACTAACATAGTTTCATCAGTAATTTCCTCAAACAGCTGCTCACTGTAGTTTTTATAACAGGAGGAAATAGTGACTTTGTTGGGGGCTATTTTCAGCAGTGGATTAATCCACATGTGGTGCTCTAGTGAGTGTTAGTGGCAGCAGGACGGTGTATGTGGGATTGAGTCAGAATAAACGGTAAAGTGTCGTCGCAGCTCGCCAGGAAGAGAGTGGACGCAGCTCTAGAGACTAGTTAGTTTGTCCTTCTCCGGAGCAGTGGGGAGTGAGGCGGAGGGACCTAACTAACTAGCTAATTTCACCATGCTTTAATGCTGCGCTGATTACAGAAAATGAGCCGAACAAAGTTGTCACTGTGCTTTCCTCTGTGACAAGTGTGTGTCCCTCTTGGAAAAGATATGTTAATCTCAATGAGATGGTCTGATTAAAAAAAGATTAAATAAATAAATGAACATTAAGTTGTAATTGTACTCATTTCCTCCTGTGCTCTCTGCTTCGTAACGTTACATCTCCACTGTTCGTTTTTAGTCGTTACTGCAAAACCTCACCTCAGTGACGTGCCGTAAGTCGGTTTAGTTTATAGTTCACTACAGAGGTTGCTATGGCAATTGTACACATAAAAATGGCCGCCGCTCTGACCGTCCTGCTACGTTGTTTGAATGGGAACGTTTGTTCTACTCCTATTCCAGTTCTATGGGTTTTCCTCTCACTTCCCAATAAGGCAGTCAGCTTCCTCCCAGGCCTGAAATAATCTGATCAGCTGCCGCCACTTCAGCCTTTCCACAAACTTGTGCTCCGTATATATTTTCTCCTGAGTCACAGTCCAAGATCACAGCAGGCTGTCTGCGAAGGGCTCGGTCTAAACACTGGAGAACTTCCTCCTGGGTTCTGTGTTACAGCAGCAGCTGCTGCAGAATCACATGCTGCGGTGATTCACAGCGAGCAGCTGCTGCAGGCTGAATGCCGCAGCCACCGCTGCCCCCTGCAGGCAGCACACAGCCAGCATGAACCCTCACTGACCCGACCACAGGAGGGTTCGGTTCATTACATTCACACAGACCAGTCATAGGAGAACCAGGGTTTGTCAGATGACTCAACTTGCTCATGAGGTGGAGGCCTGAAGGTTAGAGAAGCGAGCTCGTGACTGAAAGAACACCCCTTCAAGATGACTCTTGGGTAGCTCATGCTCAATTTTTCCTTGCCAAAATTTTACGCAAGTTTGGAGCGTTATTTAGCCTCCTTGGGGACTAATATATTCTTTAGGTTTTCTAGTTTCATGTGATACCAGAAGGGTCTGAAAATAGTACCCGCCATCCGCCAAATGCGGGTAAAGCGGGTAAAATTGGCAGGCAATCCGCCACTTTAGCAATCAGGGAAAACGCTAGTGATGGAATAGAGAACCGGTCAGATTCCTTGGTATCTCACGCCTCCGTGACTATTGATTCCTCTGTATTGATGCTTCCCCGCAGTTACGCATGCACAATGTACGCTGTATCATGTTTCAGTTTGTTTTGTACCGGAGACACGGCGGAGAGAAACAAAAGTGCTCAACAGCATGGCGTTACTAAACCTGAGGGATGCACCTTATTTTAAATAATCATAATCATTTGAATTGTGTGTTTTTATGCAAACGACCACCATAGATGACAATAACACAGTACAGTTCAGTACAGTACCCTCCCTGCCCCGAAAAAAGGGGCTCCCCGGAAGCCACGGTGTAATTCCAACACTGTAATTTACCACGTATATAATGTTTTTTTGTGTAAAATATATCGAACATTGAATGACATCAGATCTAAAATGTTATTCTTTCATTTAGCGCAGAGATGTCAAAAGTGGCAGATAAAAAAAATACTTGTCCATCACAGTGGAAGGAAGTGAAAAAAGTTAATTTCAGACCCTGGATACCAGTATCTTCACTCTAGCTTTTAAACTGAGCCCGTTTCAACCTAAAAATTACAAGTTGCGTTAATGCTTTAAAGAAATTAGTGGCGTTAAAACAAATTGTTGTTAACGCGTTATTATTGCATAAGCTTAGACAGCCCTAAAAATTACTGTTTTTGTGAATGGAGTCTGGTGGCTTTGAAGAGAGCATAGATAACGGAATTTGCGTTAACGTGTTAACTTTGACAGCCCTAGTTTTTTTGAATGGGTTATTAGTTAGAAAATATTAATCTAAACCCAATGGAACAATCCCATCGGCTTTTAGTGGAGAGAACCAAAGCGATGCTAACTTCCTGTTGGACTACAAAAATACTTCAACCCTGGAGCACTCTATTGCAAGCTACTCTAAACTTGTTACTGGGTCAACACAGTTTGCTGCACCAAAAAAAAAGGTGTGACCAAATCATGTGCTACCAGTGGAAACGTGAGTCTGGAGTTCTGCTACTACCAGAAGTTCTAATAATGAGTAATAGTAATGGACCTGCAGCCCAACAACAAGCTGCCCTCCAATCACAACACGCCGTGTCACACAACTCCAAACCAATCAGATTGTATTCATGTTCGACCCCATCTGAGGGGGTCAGCCAATCAGGGACAGAAACAGCTTCACACCTCTGAGCACCGTCCAATCAGGATCAGACTGGAGGATTGGAAACGCACACATATAACACACACACAGCTGCTCATTCTTTCCATCCTACTGTAAAGTTCCCCTGCTTTTAGATCAGTCTGCCTGTCGCTGTGTGTGTGTTAGAGTGTGTTGTGTGTGTGTTAGAGTGTGTTATGTGTGTGTGTGTGTGTGTTGTAGTGTGTGTATGTGTCTCTCACAGGCAGAGCAGCAGGGCGAAGCCGGCGATGTACTCGTTCCTCTGAGCTCTGAACAGTTTCATGTGGATGTGTTCGACGGCCGTCGGGTTGTTGGTCAGATCCACCTTCTCTGTCACGCTGTACTTCCTCACCTCACGGAACGCATCTGCACAATAAAACACACGAAGAAGAACAGCATCAGTCTGTATGGCTGTATTCAAAACCGACTACTACATACTACTGAGGAACTCAGTATGCAGTACATAATGCATACTGCATTCCTCAGTAGTAGGAAACCGTTAAAGTGAGTTATTTAGCAGTATGCTAGACCAGGCTTTAAGCTTTAGAAAAATACAACTTTTGATTTTTTTTGTGTTTGTGACCAATGTTTGTTTACTTTATAAAGATACTGCAGGTTTAGCTCCACCACCCCTTAAACTATTTATTCTAAAAGCTACACCCGCGGGCGATTGTGGAGCTTTTCAACTCCAAAAAGTTAGATAACCACAGGTTCCTGTTAATTTATAATGGACATTTGTGTTGTGATATTTAAACAAACCATCCGTCAACAAAGATATAAAAGCCTCTCGTCCACGAGGCCGGTCTCTAGAGAGCTCCAACCAGCTCATAGCGGTCTGAGAGCGTGACTGGCCGGCTGGAGAGGTAGCAACCCCGGCAGGCGCTAGGTAGGTGTCACGGCAGTTTGCGGAGCTTCTAAACTCCGACAACGTTGGAAAAAATGTTCGATTCATTATCTAATATAGTAAAACTGTCAATATTCTAAATCTACACAGTTAATTTCTCGCCTTAGAAATTTTCAAAAGGGAATTTAGTGATGGAACAGCTACAAAAAAAATTTAAAAACATTGGCTGCTGCTGTTGACACAGTAACCTGTACCTTTCCAGCGCATTGCATTGTGGGATACAGTAGGCGAGGTAGACTGGTCCGATGCATACTGGAGATTTTTTCCAAATCAATACAACATCCGGGTATTTTTGGCATACTGTAATTTTTTTTTGTTTGCATACTACCTGCTACATTTTGGCCAAATCAGTACATGCTGCTAGTATTTGCACACTTATTCATGTCACACAGCCAAAGAAGTTTCCAGCTGCATGATCAACAAGTTTAACTTCACAGTCTGGGATTAGTTTATTTTTAGAAATTACATAATAATAATAATAATAATAATATTATTAAGGTTTATACAACTACAATAAGAAAACTTGATTCTTAGATAAAGAAAACTACTGACACACGTACCGATGAGCAGGAAGATGAGGATGGCGATAGCCACCATGAATGACGTGTTTCCATAGAGGGCGATGGTCTGGATGATCCGAGACTTGAAGATCTTACTCCACCTGGACGATAGAACATACAATCACTTTATAATACAATAGAAAATAGATATACATAGTAAAATACAGTAGATACACACAGTACAAGATGGATTACAACAGATGAGGCCTGCTGTTAACCTGGAGCTCTGGCTCCACCTGGTGGTCCAGCAGAGAGACACACTAGAAAACATCTGAGAAAAACTTCAAACCAGCAAACTTCAATATAAATCTGATTCTACGGCGAAAGACCAGCAACGGGTGATTGTTCAGGAAATCATTTTGGCTTTGTTAATACATAAGGCATACATTTTGGCAAGGTGTGAGTTGTTTTTTTTTCTATTATTTTGTTAGCATAACCTCAGCTCCTTTAGTAATAATACACTCAGACCCTGAAGGACTAAAATATCCCTAATTAAAAACCATTAAAAAATGTTTGATCCAACGGCCATCATGCATTCTATTATTTATTTAACTCCGTGAAAGTGGAAAATAATATTAATAAATATTGGTTTTTTTTAGCAATCCCTGAGTTTCTGATCAGTTCACTGACTCCAGTGGGACATTTTAGTGATAAAAACAGGCTGACATCAGCTCTGGCATCAGTGGAGTCTCTGTTCTGTGTGCTGAGTTAATCAGAGCCGGTCGGTTTTCTATCAGGAGGTTTTAATCTGCTCACATTCCCACAGAGCTGCTCTGTTTAAATCAATGAGATTCTTCAGCTGAACTGTTGGACTCTCAGCTAACACCTCCTCTCATGGACCCCAACACCACATTTATTCAGGGTTCAGACTACATGATACCAGATACCAAACAATGCTTGTAATATCATCTTACGATCTGCGTACTGCTTTTTGCTTCGTAGTACAGGCCTCAGGTGAGCATTGGACAGGTGAGTACTGACCTCTTAGCTGAGATGAAGGGGATGCAGAGCAGCAGAATAAAGAAGACCTCGGCGTACAGGAAGGTGGCCACCGCCGTCCACTGCAGACTCATCCTGACTCCTGGAGAGCAAACACAAAAACACACCTGAGACCAGGTGACAGGAACAACAGAGCCTGGATTACAGAGAAAATGATTACTATTATTAGTCTTCAGCGCTGTGTGGGTCACCCTTTTAAGAAGACATGAAGTTAAAACCTTTAAAACAGTTAAAGAATGTTAAAACACTGAGACTAGCTTTTATCTGGAGCTGCAACCAAAAATTATTTTTACCTTTTCATGTAATCTTTTACATCTTTTTATCCACCTTATTCTCAGGGCTGTTACTGTAAATGATTATGGGCGTAACTTCCGGTGAGGTTGCAGAAGTAGCAGTGAGCTAGTTAGTCCCATAGGCTAACCATAGTGGCTAACCAACAACGGCGATTCTTTTGAAAAGTAATTTGTGTAGTGTTACCATGGAAAACGCCGGTTCCGGTTCAATGACATGACGCACCGGAAGTTGTGCCCATAATTCACGCAAGGCATCATGGGGGCTAGGAATAAGGTGGATAGAAAGTCAGAAATAATTAACACATTCCCATTTGGTCGGGGTGTAATGATTTGGTCTAAACCGAAGTTTAGAGACAGTAGGAGATTCTTTATTTATTCCTCCTTATGTTTTTTTAATTATAAATAATTAATAGAAACGCCATCCTGAATACTATTTTTGGTTTGAAAAGGTGAATGTTAGAGACACAAAAAAGTTGACAGCGTCACAGAATATATATATAAACTGCTTCAGCCTTCAGAAACTTGTCTGTGCGGTTTGAAAACAAACACTGAGCAGTAAACAGCAGAGCAGACATTCACTCAGGATATCACTCAGGAGCCGAGAGGACGATTAGAGGCTGATGTGTTCAGGTTTCTGGGAACAGCAGGAAACTGGTCTGAGGATAAAACCAATAAAAACACACAGCAGCTGAATTCCTCTCAGACTGGAAATTCAATCTGCATGAGGCTGGTTCTGTTTTCTATAAAAAGACACTCAGTTACCAGTTTATTAGGAACACACACACCTGCAGAATCCAGCACAACACCATTGCAATAATTACCGTCTCTGTGAAAATCTGAATTAGGGCTGCTGCTATTAATTATTGATCATTTAATCTGCTAAATATTTCCTCGATTAACCAGTCTTAAAACTTCCCCGAAATTTCCCAGAATGCTATTTGATGTTTTTGGTCCAAAACCCAGAAATATTCAGATTATTAGCAGAGAAAAAGAAAAGACATCACATTTCAGAAGCTGGAACCAGAGAATATTTGTCAATTTGGCTGGGGAAATTACATAAAAGATCGACTATTATCAAACTTGTTGTTGATCTTTTTACAAACTAAAAATTAATTTGTTTTAATATTTTTTTAAACTTTTTACATTTTAATTTTAATTGCTCATTATGCATATACATTTATAACATTCCTGTTTACATTATAACTTATTTGTTTTGCAAACCACAAATATCTATATACGTTCTATTTTATCTGTATAATTTAACTTCTGCACTATTTCATGTCTCAGATTGTAATTGTTTTTAGTTGTGTGATTTTCTTTTTATACATATTCAATGGGAATTGTTGGAGGAAGCCTGAGATCTAACATTTTCATTGCTAACAACAACTTCTAATTGTTGTGCATATATAACTTTAATTTAACTAAGTCAACTTTAACCCTGATCAGCTGACCAGAGAGGGGGCGTGGCAGCTCAGAGCAGCTGTGTCATGCACATTGCAACATGCTGCTGATGTTACTGTGAAGAACCACACTGAATATCTCTTTGTTTTTACACTAAAACACTAATTAAAACACAACTAGTCTGCTGACTGATTGTTCAGGACAACAACAGACCTTAACTAACTCTTTTCTCAAAGTTTTCTATCAATTTCAATTCAATTTGTGTTATTGGCATGACTGTCAGGTGAACAATATTGCCAAAGCGTCAATTCAATAATAAATAAAAATTAAAAAAAGAACAAAATAAAAACAAAAACATATATATATATATATTAATTAAACATCCACAACACACCTGGCAGGCTTATTGCTGAAAGCTACATTCAAGATATTCTCTGGTAACAAACTCGTATAGTTAATAAACTAAATGTTGTCGCAGAAACACAATGGGTGAAATAAACTTTACTCCACTCGAATAATGTTTTAGTATAATTGCTGTAAAATAACTTATTTAATGATATGAGTCGGTACAGATCCAGAAGGATCCTGTTCACGTCTATTTACTGGAATTACATTAAGAACTCCAGTTGTGTTGTCAGGATGTGAGCTAGCTTAGCATGCTAGCTCGACTTCCCTGTGTATTTTCTGAAGTCAGTCAGCCTGCAGGCCCCGTCTACTTACTCTACTCTACTCTACTCACTCTACTCACTCTACTCTACTTACTCTACTCTACTCACCGGCTTGTTTTAGGTCAGATATTAATGTTTTAACATTAAACTATATGTCTCCATATGTCGGAGTTCCTCAGGTAGATGTGGTGTTAGGTATCTGTCTCTGCTAACAACATGACACTTCACCCAGTTAACTAAGTTACAGTTAGCAGGTTAAACTAGTTACCAGATGTTACCAGATGTTATCAGCCTCATGTTAGTGATCCGTGATAAACTACAACACTATCTAGTCATTACTCAGCAGGTGAGACTCACCTGAGAAAGACACAAACTGAGAGAAACGAGCCCAGGCTGCTTGTTGTTGAGCTTCAGACTCTCTCTGCTCAGTCAGTTAGCTCGTTAGCTCGTCAGCTAGCCCGGAAGTAGCCTCAACTTCCTGTTGTAAACGCTTCCGGCTTCCGGTGTTTAAACGCCAGCTCATCATGATACTGGCACGTGATTGGATAGAACCGAGGAGAGGGGCGGGGCTAATGTGAATAATAAGGAATTAATAAACAAATAAATACACATTTTATAATAAGACATAAGGGAAATACACATTCAAGTATTTAGATTAGTAATAAATATATTTAAAATTATTATTTAAATTATTATTTTTCCCTCATGATGCAACAGTTAATCTAATCAGACTCAGGTTTATTTTGCCAACTATATATATATAACTTTATATATATATATATATATATATATATATATATATATATATATATATATATATATAAAACTATATATATAACTTTATATATATAACTATATAAATAAAGTTATATATATAGTTATATATATATAAAGTTATATATATATATAACTATTTAAATATATATATATATAGTTATATATATATAGTTATATACATATAGTTGGCAAAATAAACCTGATTCTGATTAGATTAACTGTTGCATCATGAGGGAAATTTTGAATATAATTATTACTAATCTGAATATTTGTATGTGTATATAGTTATATATATATATATATATACAGTTATATAGTTATATATATAATTATATATATATAACTATAAATATATATATTTAAATAGTTATATGGTATAGGTTTATATATACATGGAATTTGACTCCGGTTTTATGCAGCTCTGTCAATGTACTTATACTGAATAGAAATAACAGCTAGGAACCTCAATGACGAACAATAAATTAAGAATACAATCAAATAAAATGTCTATTTACAAGTCAAGTGTTCTGGAAGTTGTAAACAATAGAAATAGTGCAAATAAATAAATACTTGATGATATACATGGACTGAATGATTATGTACAGTATGTATGTACATGTGGAGATCTTTACACAGTTCCCTCTCCTGACCAGCAGAGGGAGACATTGTCTTTAGAAAACGATCTCTGTGCTTCAAATAAACTGTGAGTGGAGGCAGAGAGGAGGAAGAAAAGAAAGACATCTCACTCTGACTGTTTTCCACGAACCAAAACAACAGTCCTCTCTCTCTCTCTCTTTCTCTCTCTCTCTGCGGCCACTGCTCTCTGGTTAAGGGTCAGATTGGTTCTGTTTCCATGGTAAATTATTAAGTATGTACGGGCAGATAAGAAGATAGATAGTGATTTATTGATCCCTGAGGGGGGATTGGCTGTTTTATCATAGCAGCAGCAGTGTGTGTGTGTGTGTGTGTCTGTCTGTGTGTGTGTGTACAGAGCATCATGTCCTTTCTTTTAAGTTGGTGATCTGTAAACTTGGATCAAATCA